>NC_064621.1:13678863-13981893 GCF_023898315.1 Schistocerca nitens | reverse complement strand
CCGACTAAACTATAAAAAAAGTAACTCATCTATGAGTTTGCGTTCGAGCCTTCCCTGGGAAAGCGGTATTAGATTCCGATGCACCACACCAGTTTTACTGTATCCCTTGGCTTTCAAATTGAAGATGAAACACAGAAATTGCATCGGGATTGAATACAATAGGCACAATGACGACTTAACTATAAGAAAAGTACCTCATCTATGAGTTTGTTCTTTGAGCCTTTCCTGGGAGAGCAGTATTAGATTCCGATGCACCACAGCAGTATTACTGTAACCCTTGGCTTTCAAATTGACGATGAAACACAGAAATTGCATCGGGATTGAATACAAAAAGCACATTGCCGACTTAACTATAAGAAACGTAACTCATCTATGAGTTTGAGATTTGAGCCTTTCCTGGGAGAGCAGTATTAAATTCCGATGCAACGCAGCAGTTTTACTTTATCCCCTGGCTTTCAAATTGACGATGAAACACAGAAATTGCATCGGGATTGAATGCAAAAGGCACAATGCCGACATAACCATAAGATAAGTAACTCATCTATGAGTTTGTGCTTTGAACCTTTCCTGGGAGAGCAGTAATAGATTCCGATGCACCGCAGTTGTTTTACTGTATCCCTTTGCTTTCAAATTGACGATGTAATACAGAAATTGCATCGGGATTGAATACAAATGGCACAATCCCGACTTAACTATAAGATAAGTAATTCATCTATGAGTTTGTGCTTTGAGGCGTTCCTGGGAGAGCAGTATTAGATTCCGATGCACCGCAGCAGTTTTACTGTATCCCTTGGCTTTCAAATTGACGATGAAACACAGAAATTGCATCGGGATTGAATACAAAGGGCACAATGCCGTCTAAACTATAACAAAAGTACCTCATCTATGAGTTTGTGCTTGGAGCCTTTCCTGGGAGAGCAGTATTACATTCCGATCCACCACAGCAGTTTTACTGTATCGCTTTGCTTTCAAAATGACGATGAAACACAGAAATTGCATCGGGATGGAATACCAAAGGCACAATGCCGACTTAACTATAGGAATAGTAACTCGTCTACGGGTTTTTGCTTTGAGCCTTTCCTGGGAGAGTAGTATTAGATTCCGATGCACCACAGCAGTTGTACTGTATCCCTTGGCTTTCAAATTGACGATGAAACACAGAAATTGCATCGGGATTGAATACAATAGGCACAATGCCGACTTAACTATAAGAAAAGTACCTCATCTTTGAGTTTGTTCTTTGAGCCTTTCCTGGGAGAGCAGTATTAGATTCCGATGCACCACAGCAGTTTTACTGTAACCGTTGGCTTTCAAATTGACGATGAAACACATAAATTGCATCGGGATTGAATACAAAAGGCACATTGCCGACTTAACTTTAAGAAAAGTAACTCATCTATGAGTTTGAGATTTGAGCCTTTCCTGGGAGAGCAGTATTAAATTCCGATGCACCGCAGCAGTTTTACTTTATCCCCTGGCTTTCAAATTGACGATGAAACACTGAAATTGCATCGGGATGGAATGCAAAAGGCACAATGCCGACTTAACCATAAGATAAGTAAATCATCTATGAGTTTGTGCTTTGAACCTTTCCTGGGAGAGCAGTAATAGATTCCGATGCACCGCAGCAGTTTTACTGTATCCCTTGGCTTTCAAATTGACGATGTAACACAGAAATTGCATCGGGATTGAATACAAATGGCACAATGCCGACTTAACTATAAGATAAGTAATTCATCTATGAGTTTGTGCTTTGAGGCTTTCCTGGGAGAGCGGTATTAGATTCCGATGCACCGCAGCAGTTTTACTGTATCCCTTGGCTTTCAAATTGACGATGAAACACAGAAATTGCATCGGGATTGAATACAAAGGGCACAATGCCGTCTTAACTATAACAAAAGTACCTCATCTATGAGTTTGTGCTTTGAGCCTTTCCTGGGAGAGCAGTATTAGATTCCGATGCACCACAGCAGTTTTACTGTATCCCTTGGCTTTCAAATTGACGATGAAACACAGAAATTGCATCGGGATTGAATACGAAAGGCACATTGCCGACTTAACTATAAGAAAAGTAACTCATCTATGAGTTTGAGATTTGAGCCATTCCTGGGAGAGCAGTATTAAATTCCGATGCACCGCAGCAGTTTTACTGTATCCCCTGGCTTTCAAATTGACGATGAAACACAGAAATTGCATCGGGACTGAATGCAAAAGGCACAATGCCGACTTAACCATAAGATAAGAACTCATCTATGAGTTTGTGCTTTGAACCCTTCCTGGGAGAGCAGCATTAGATTCCGATGCACCGCAGCAGTTTTATTGTATCCCTTGGCTTTCAAATTGACGATGTAACACAGAAATTGCATCGGGATTGAATACAAATGGCACAATGCCGACTTAACTATAAGATAAGTAACTCATCTATGAGTTTGTGCTTTGAGGCTTTCCTGGGAGAGCAGTATTAGATTCCGATGCACCACAGCAGTTTTACTGTATCCCATGGCTTTCAAATTGACGATGAAACACAGAAATTGCATCGGGATTGAATACAAAAGGCACAATAACAACTTAACTATATGAATAGTAACTCATCTACGAGTTTTTGCTTTGAGCCTTTCCTGGGAGAGTAGTATTAGATTCAGATGCACCACAGCAGTTTTACTGTATCCCTTGGCTTCCAAATTGACGATGAAACACAGAAATTGCATCAGGATTGAATACAAAAAGCACAATGCCGACTTAACTATAAGAAAAGTAACTCATCTATGAGTTTGTTCTTTGAGCCTCTCCTGGGGAAGCAGTATTAATTTCCGATGCACCACTGCAGGTTTACTGTATCCCTTGGACCTTCACATTGACGATGAAACACAGAATTTGCATCGGGAATAAATACAAAACGCACAATGCCGACTTACATACAAGAGGAGTAGCTCTTCTAATACGTTGTGCTTTGAGCATTTCCTGGGAGAACAGTGTTAGATTCCGATGCACCACTGCATGTTTACTGTATCCCTTGGACCTTCACATTGATGACGAAACACAGAAATTGCATGGGCATTTAATTAAAAAACCAAAAGGCCGACTTATATACAAGAGGAGTATCTCTTCTAAGAGATTGATGACGAAACACAGAAATTGCATGGGCATTTAATTAAAAAACCAAAAGGCCGACTTATATACAAGAGGAGTATCTCTTCTAAGAGTTTGTGCTTTGAGCCTTTCTTGGGAGCGCGGTATTAAACAACGATGCACCTCTATAAGTTTGCTGTATCCCTTGACCTTCAGTTTGACAATGAAACACCGAAATTGCATCGGGAATGAATACAAAAGGCACAATGCCGACTTAACTATAAGAAAAGTAACTCATCTATGAGTTTGTGCTTTGTGCCTTTCCTGGGAGAGCAGTATTTGGTTCCGATGCACTACAGCAGTTTTACTGTATCCCTTGGCTTTCAAATTGTCGATGAAACACAGAAATTGCATCGGGATTGAATACCAAAGGCACAATGCCGACTTAACTATAAGAAAAGTAACTCATCTATGAGTTTGTGATTTGAGCCATTCCTGGGAGAGCAGTATTAGATTCTGAGGCACCACAGCGGTTTTACTGTATCCCTTGGCTTTCAAATTGACGATGAAACACAGAAATTGCATCGGGATTGAATACAAATGGCACAATGCCGACTTAACTATATGAATAGTAACTCATCTATGAGTTTGTGCTTTGAGCCTTTCCTGGGAGAGCAGTATTAGATTCCGAAGCACCACAACAGTTTTACTGTATCCCTTGGCTTTCAAATTGGCGATGAAACACAGAAATTGCATCGGAATTGAATACAAAAGGCACAATGCCGACTTAACTGTAAGAAAAGTAACTCATCTATGAGTTTGTGGTTTGAGCCTTCCCTGGGAGAGCAGTATTAGATTCCAATGCACCACACCAATTTTACTGTATCCCTTGGATTTCAAATTGACGATGAGACACAGAAATTGCATCGGGATTGAATACAAACGGCACAATGCCGACTTAACCATAGGAAAAGTAACCCATCTATGAGTTTGTGCTTCGAGCCTCCCCTGGGGGAGCAGTATTAGATTCCGATGTACCACACCAGTTTTTCTGTATTCCTTGGCATTCAAATTGACGATGAGACACAGAAATTGCATCGGGATTGAATACAGAAAGCACAATGACGACTTAACTATAAGAAAAGTAACTCATCTATGAGTTTGTGCATTGAGCCTTTCCTGGGTGAGCAGTGTTAGATTCCGATGCACCACGACAGTTTTACCGTATCCCTTGGCTCTCAAAGTGACGATGAAACACAGAAATTGCATCGGTATTGATTACAAAAGGCACAATGCCGACTTAAATATAAGAAAAGTAACTCATCTATGAGTTTGTGCATTGAGACTTTCCTGGGAGAGCAGTATTAGATTCCGATGCACCACAGCAGTTTTACTGTATCCCTTGGCTTTCAAATTGACACTGAAACACAGAAATTGCATTATGATTGAATGAAAAAGGCAGAATGCCGACATGGCTATAAGAAAAGTAACTCATCTATGAGTTTGTGATTTGAGCCTTTCCTGGGAGAAGAGTATTAGATTCCTATGCACCGCAGTAGTGTTACTGTATCCCTTGGCTTTCAAATTGACGATGAAACATAGAAATTGCATCGGGATTGAATACAAAGGGCACAATGCTGACTTAACTATATGAATGGTAACTCATTTATGAGTTTGTGCATTGAGCCTTTCCTTGGAAAGCAGTATTCGATTCCGATGCACCACAGCAGTTTTACTGTATCCCTTGGCTTTCAAATTGACGATGAAACACAGAAATTGCATCGGGAGTGAATACAAAAGGCACAATGCCGACTTAACTATAAGAAAAGTAACTCATATATGAGTTTGTGCTTTGAGCCATTCCTGGGAGAGCAGTATTAGATTCCGATGCACCACAGCAGTTTTACTGTATCCCTTGGCTTTCAAATTGACGATGAAACACATAAATTGCATCGGGATTGAATACAAAAGGCACAATGCCGATTTAACTATAAGAAAAGTAACTCATCTATGAGTTTGTGCATTGAGACTTTCCTGGGAGATCAGTATTAGTTTCCGATGCACCACTGCAGGTTTACTGTATCCCTTGGACCTTCACATTGATGATGAGACACTAATTGCGTCGGGAATGAGTATATAAAGCACAATGCTGACTTATATACCAGAGGAGGAACACTTCCAAGAGTTTGTGCTTTGAGCCTTTGCTGGGAGACCAGTATTAGATTCCGATGCACCACTGCAGGTTTACTGTATCCCTTGGACCTTCACATTGACGACGAAACACAGAAATTGCATGGGCAATTAATTAAAAAGCCACACGGCCGACTTATATACAAGAGGAGTATCTCTTCTAAGAGTTTGTGCTTTGAGCCTTTCTTGGGAGCGCGGTATTAAACAACGATGCACCTCTATAGGTTTGCTGTATCCCCTTGACCTTCACATTGACGATGAAGCACAGAAATTGCATCGGGATTGAATACAAAAGGCACAATGCCGACTTAACTATAAGAAAAGTACCTCATCTATGAGTTTGTGCTTTGAGCCTTTCCTGGGAGAGCAGTATTAGATTCCGATGCACCACAGCAGTTTTACTGTATCCCTTGGCTTTCAAATTGACACTGAAACACAGAAATTGCATTATGATTGAATGAAAAAGGCAGAATGCCGACATGGCTATAAGAAAAGTAACTCATCTATGAGTTTGTGATTTGAGCCTTTCCTGGGAGAAGAGTATTAGATTCCTATGCACCGCAGTAGTGTTACTGTATCCCTTGGCTTTCAAATTGACGATGAAACACAGAAATTGCATCGGGATTGAATACAAAGGGCACAATGCTGACTTAACTATATGAATGGTAACTCATTTATGAGTTTGTGCATTGAGCCTTTCCTTGGAAAGCAGTATTCGATTCCGATGCACCACAGCAGTTTTACTGTATCCCTTGGCTTTCAAATTGACGATGAAACACAGAAATTGCATCGGGAGTGAATACAAAAGGCACAATGCCGACTTAACTATAAGAAAAGTAACTCATATATGAGTTTGTGCTTTGAGCCATTCCTGGGAGAGCAGTATTAGATTCCGATGCACCACAGCAGTTTTACTGTATCCCTTGGCTTTCAAATTGACGATGAAACACACAAATTGCATCGGGATTGAATACAAAAGGCACAATGCCGATTTAACTATAAGAAAAGTAACTAATCTATGAGTTTGTGCATTGGGCCTTTCCTGGGGGAGCAGTATCAGATTCCGATGCACCACAGCAGTTTTACTGTATCCCTTGGCTTTCAAATTGACGATGAAACACAGAAATTGCATTGGGATTGAATTCAAAAGGCACAATGCCGACTAAACTATAAAAAAGGTAACTCATCTATGAGTTTGCGTTCGAGCCTTCCCTGGGAAAGCGGTATTAGATTCCGATGCACCACACCAGTTTTACTGTATCCCTTGGCTTTCAAATTGACGATGAGACACAGAAATTGCATCGGGATTGAATACAAAAAGCACAATGCCGACTTAACTATAAGAAAAGTACCTAATCTATGAGTTTGTGCTTTGAGGTTTCCTGGGAGAGCAGTATTAGATTCCGATGCACCACAGCCGTTTTACTGTATCCCTCGGTTTTCAAATTGACGATGAATCATGGAAATTGCATCGAGATTGAATACAAACGGCACAATGCCGACTTAACTATAAGAAAAGTAACCCATCTACGAGTTTGTGCTACGAGCCTCCCCTGGGGGAGCAGTATTAGATTCCGATGTACCACACTAGTTTTTCTGTATTCCTTGGCTTTCAAATTGACGATGAAACACATAAATTGCATCGTGATTGAATACAAAAAGCACAATGCCGACTTAAATATAAGAAAAGTAACTCATCTATGAGTTTGTGCATTGAGACTTTCCTGGGAGATCAGTATTAGTTTCCGATGCACCACTGCAGGTTTACTGTATCCCTTGGACCTTCACATTGATGATGAGACACTAATTGCGTCGGGAATGAGTATATAAAGCACAATGCTGACTTATATACCAGAGGAGGAACACTTCTAAGAGTTTGTGCTTTGAGCCTTTGCTGGGAGACCAGTATTAGAATCCGATGCACCACTGCAGGTTTACTGTATCCCTTGGACCTTCACATTGACGACGAAACACAGAAATTGCATGGGCATTTAATTAAAAAGCCACACGGCCGACTTATATACAAGAGGAGTATCTCTTCTAAGAGTTTGTGCTTTGAGCCTTTCTTGGGAGCGCGGTATTAAACAACGATGCACCTCTATAGGTTTGCTGTATACCCTTGACCTTCACTTTGACGATGAAACACCGAAATTGCATCGGGATTGAATACAAAAGGCACAATGCCGACTTAACTATAAGAAAAGTACCTCATCTATGAGTTTGTGCTTTGAGCCTTTCCTGGGAGAGCAGTATTAGATTCCGAGCACCAAAGCAGTTTTACTGTATCCCTTGGCTTTCAAATTGACATTGAAACACAGAAATTGCATCATGATTGAAAATAAAAGGCAGAATGCCGACATGGCTATTAGAAAAGTAACTCATCTATGAGTTTGTGATTTGAGCCTTTCCTGGGAGAACAGTATTAGATTCCGATGCACCGCAGTAGTGTTACTGTATCCCTTTGCTTTCAAATTGACGATGAAACACAGAAATTGCATCGGGATTGAATACAAAGGGCACAATGCCGACTTAACTATAAGAAAAGTAACTCATCTATGAGTTTGTGCTTTGAGCCTTTCCTGGGAGAGCAGTATTAGATTCCGATGCACCACAGCAGTTTTACTGTATCGCTTGGCTTTCAAATTGACGATGAAACACAGAAATTGCATCGGGATTGAATACTAAAGGCACAATGCCGACTTAACCATAGGAATAGTAACTCGTCTACGAGTTTTTGCTTTGAGCCTTTCCTGGGAGAGTAGTATTAGATTCCGATGCACCACAGCAGTTTTACTGTATCCCTTGGCTTTCAAATTGAAGATGAAACACAGAAATTGCATCGGGATTGAATACAATAGGCACAATGCCGACTTAACTATAAGAAAAGTACCTCATCTATGAGTTTGTTCTTTGAGCCTTTCCTGGGAGAGCAGTATTAGATTCTGATGCACTACAGCAGTATTACTGTAACCCTTGGCTTTCAAATTGACGATGAAACACAGAAATTGCATCGGAATTGAATGCAAAAGGCACATTGCCGACTTAACTATAAGAAACGTAACTCATCTGTGAGTTTGAGATTTGAGCCTTTCCTGGGAGAGCAGTATTAAATTCCGATGCACCACAGCAGTTTTACTGTATCCCTTGGCTTTCAAATTGACGATGAAACACAGAAATTGCATCGGGATTGAATACAAAGGGCACAATGCCGTCTAAACTATAACAAAAGTACCTCATCTATGAGTTTGTGCTTGGAGCCTTTCCTGGGAGAGCAGTATTAGATTCCGATGCACCACAGCAGTTTTACTGTATCCCTTGGCTTTCAAATTGACGATGAAACACAGAAATTTCATCGGGATTGAATACGAAAGGCACATTGCCGCCTTAACTATAAGAAAAGTAACTCATCTATGAGTTTGTGCATTGAGCCTTTCCTGGGAGAGCAGTATTAAATTCCGATGCACCGCAGCAGTTTTACTGTATCCACGGGCTTTCAAATTGACGATGAAACACAGAAATTGCATCGGGACTGAATGCAAAAGGCACAATGCCGACTTAACTATAAGAAAATTAATTCATCTATGAGTTTGTGCTTTGAGCCTTTCCTGGGAGAGCAGTATTACATTCCGATGCACCACAGCAGTTTTACTGTATCGCTTGGCTTTCAAATTGACGATGAAACACAGAAATTGCATCGGGATTGAATACAATAGGCACAATGCCGACTTAACTATAAGAAAAGTACCTCATCTATGAGTTTGTTCTTTGAGCCTTTCCTGGGAGAGCAGTATTAGATTCCGATGCACCACAGCAGTTTTACTGTAACCGTTGGCTTTCAAATTGACGATGAAACACATAAATTGCATCGGGATTGAATACAAAAGGCACATTGCCGACTTAACTATAAGAAAAGTAACTCATCTATGAGTTTGAGATTTGAGCCTTTCCTGGGAGAGCAGTATTAAATTCCGATGCACCGAGCAGTTTTACTGTATCCCTTGGCTTTCAAATTGACGATGAAACACAGAAATTGCATCGGGATTGAATACAAAGGTCACAATGCCGTCTAAACTATAACAAAAGTACCTCATCTATGAGTTTGTGCTTGGAGCCTTTCCTGGGAGAGCAGTATTAGATTCCGATGCACCACAGCAGTTTTACTGTATCCCTTGACTTTCAAATTGACGATGAAACACAGAAATTGCATCGGGATTGAATACGAAAGGCACATTGCCGACTTAACTATTAGAAAAGTAACTCATCTATGAGTTTGAGATTTGAGCCTTTCCTGGTAGAGCAGTAAATTCCGATGCACCGCAGCAGTTTTACTGTATCCACGGGCTTTCAAATTGACGATGAAACACAGAAATTGCATCGGGACTGAATGCAAAAGGCACAATGCCAACTTAACTATAAGAAAAGTAATTCATCTATGAGTTTGTGCTTTGAGCCTTTCCTGGGAGAGCAGTATTACATTCCGATGCACCACAGCAGTTTTAATGTATCGCTTGGCTTTCAAATTGACGATGAAACACAGAAATTGCATCGGGATTGAATACAAAAGGCACAATGCCGACTTAACTATAAGAAAAGTAACTCATCTATGAGTTTGTGATTTGAGCCTTTCCTGGGAGAGAAGTATTAATTTCCGATGCACCACTGCAGGTTTACTATATCCCTTGGACTTTCACATTGATGATGAAACATTAATTACGTCGGGAATGAGTATATTAAGCACAATGCTGACTTATATACCAGAGGAGGAACACTTCTAAGAGTTTGTGCTTTGAGCCTTTGCTGGGAGACCAGTATTAGAATCCGATGCACCACTGCAGGTTTACTGTATCCCTTGGACCTTCACATTGACGACGAAACACAGAAATTGCATGGGCATTTAATTAAAAAGCCACACGGCCGACTTATATACAAGAGGAGTATCTCTTCTAAGAGTTTGTGCTTTGAGCCTTTCTTGGGAGCGCGGTATTAAACAACGATGCACCTCTATAGGTTTGCTGTATACCCTTGACCTTCGCTTTGACGATGAAACACCGAAATTGCATCGGGATTGAATACAAAAGGCACAATGCCGACTTAACTATAAGAAAAGTACCTCATCTATGAGTTTGTGCTTTGAGCCTTTCCTGGGAGAGCAGTATTAGATTCCGAGCACCAAAGCAGTTTTACTGTATCCCTTGGCTTTCAAATTGACATTGAAACACAGAAATTGCATCATGATTGAAAATAAAAGGCAGAATGCCGACATGGCTATTAGAAAAGTAACTCATCTATGAGTTTGTGATTTGAGCCTTTCCTGGGAGAACAGTATTAGATTCCGATGCACCGCAGTAGTGTTACTGTATCCCTTTGCTTTCAAATTGACGATGAAACACAGAAATTGCATCGGGATTGAATACAAAGGGCACAATGCCGACTTAACTATAAGAAAAGTAACTCATCTATGAGTTTGTGCTTTGAGCCTTTCCTGGGAGAGCAGTATTAGATTCCGATGCACCACAGCAGTTTTACTGTATCGCTTGGCTTTCAAATTGACGATGAAACACAGAAATTGCATCGGGATTGAATACTAAAGGCACAATGCCGACTTAACCATAGGAATAGTAACTCGTCTACGAGTTTTTGCTTTGAGCCTTTCCTGGGAGAGTAGTATTAGATTCCGATGCACCACAGCAGTTTTACTGTATCCCTTGGCTTTCAAATTGAAGATGAAACACAGAAATTGCATCGGGATTGAATACAATAGGCACAATGCCGACTTAACTATAAGAAAAGTACCTCATCTATGAGTTTGTTCTTTGAGCCTTTCCTGGGAGAGCAGTATTAGATTCTGATGCACTACAGCAGTATTACTGTAACCCTTGGCTTTCAAATTGACGATGAAACACAGAAATTGCATCGGAATTGAATGCAAAAGGCACATTGCCGACTTAACTATAAGAAACGTAACTCATCTGTGAGTTTGAGATTTGAGCCTTTCCTGGGAGAGCAGTATTAAATTCCGATGCACCACAGCAGTTTTACTGTATCCCTTGGCTTTCAAATTGACGATGAAACACAGAAATTGCATCGGGATTGAATACAAAGGGCACAATGCCGTCTAAACTATAACAAAAGTACCTCATCTATGAGTTTGTGCTTGGAGCCTTTCCTGGGAGAGCAGTATTAGATTCCGATGCACCACAGCAGTTTTACTGTATCCCTTGGCTTTCAAATTGACGATGAAACACAGAAATTTCATCGGGATTGAATACGAAAGGCACATTGCCGCCTTAACTATAAGAAAAGTAACTCATCTATGAGTTTGTGCATTGAGCCTTTCCTGGGAGAGCAGTATTAAATTCCGATGCACCGCAGCAGTTTTACTGTATCCACGGGCTTTCAAATTGACGATGAAACACAGAAATTGCATCGGGACTGAATGCAAAAGGCACAATGCCGACTTAACTATAAGAAAATTAATTCATCTATGAGTTTGTGCTTTGAGCCTTTCCTGGGAGAGCAGTATTACATTCCGATGCACCACAGCAGTTTTACTGTAACCGTTGGCTTTCAAATTGACGATGAAACACATAAATTGCATCGGGATTGAATACAAAAGGCACATTGCCGACTTAACTATAAGAAAAGTAACTCATCTATGAGTTTGAGATTTGAGCCTTTCCTGGGAGAGCAGTATTAGATTCCGATGCACCACAGCAGTTTTACTGTATCCCTTGACTTTCAAATTGACGATGAAACACAGAAATTGCATCGGGATTGAATACGAAAGGCACATTGCCGACTTAACTATTAGAAAAGTAACTCATCTATGAGTTTGAGATTTGAGCCTTTCCTGGTAGAGCAGTAAATTCCGATGCACCGCAGCAGTTTTACTGTATCCACGGGCTTTCAAATTGACGATGAAACACAGAAATTGCATCGGGACTGAATGCAAAAGGCACAATGCCAACTTAACTATAAGAAAAGTAATTCATCTATGAGTTTGTGCTTTGAGCCTTTCCTGGGAGAGCAGTATTACATTCCGATGCACCACAGCAGTTTTAATGTATCGCTTGGCTTTCAAATTGACGATGAAACACAGAAATTGCATCGGGATTGAATACCAAAGGCACAATGCCGACTTAGCTATAGGAATAGTAACTCGTCTACGAGTTTTTGCTTTGAGCCTTTCCTGGGAGAGTAGTATTAGATTCCGATGCACCACAGCAGTTTTACTGTATCCCTTGGCTTTCAAATTGACGATGAAACACAGAAATTGCATCGGGATTGAATACAGTAAGGGAAAATGCCGACTTAACTATAAGAAAAGTACCTCATCTGTGAGTTTGTTCTTTGAGCCTTTTCTGGGAGAGCAGTATTAGATTCCGATGCACCACAGCAGTTTTACTGTAACTGTTGGCTTTCAAATTGACGATGAAACACATAAATTGCATCGGGATTGAATACAAATGGCACAATGCCGACTTAACTATAAGATAAGTAATTCATCTATGAGTTTGTGCTTTGAGGCTTTCCTGGGAGAGCAGTATTAGATTCCGATGCACCGCAGTAGTTTTACTGTATCCCTTGGATTTCAAATTGACGATGAAACACAGAAATTGCATCGGGATTGAATACAAAGGGCACAATGCCGTCTTAACTATAACAAAAGTACCTCATCTGTGAGTTTGTTCTTTGAGCCTTTCCTGGGAGAGCAGTATTAGATTCCGATGCACCACAGCAGTATTACTGTAACCCTTGGCTTTCAAATTGACGATGAAACACAGAAATTGCATCGGGATTGAATACAAAAGGCACATTGCCGACTTAATTATAAGAAACGTAACTCATCTATGAGTTTGAGATTTGAGCCTTTCCTGGGAGAGCAGTATTAAATTCCGATGCACCACAGCAGTTTTACTGTATCCCTTGGCTTTCAAATTGACGATGAAACACAGAAATTGCATCGGGATTGAATACAATAGGCACAATGCCGACTTAACTATAAGAAAAGTACCTCATCTATGAGTTTGTTCTTTGAGCCTTTCCTGGGAGAGCAGTATTAGATGCCGATGCACCACAGCAGTTTTACTGTAACCGTTGGCTTTTAAATTGACGATGAAACACATAAATTGCATCGGGATTGAATACAAAAGGCACATTGCCGACTTAACCATAAGAAAAGTAACTCATCTATGAGTTTGAGATTCGAGCCTTTCCTGGGAGAGCAGTATTAAATTCCGATGCACCGCAGCAGTTTTACTGTATCCCTTGGCTTTCAAATTGACGATGAAACACAGAAATTGCATCGGGATTGAATACAAAGGGCACAATGCCGTCTAAACTATAAGAAAAGTAACTCATCTATGAGTTTGAGATTTGAGCCTTTCCTGGGAGAGCAGTATTAAATTCCGATGCACCGCAGCAGTTTTACTGTATCCACGGGCTTTCAAATTGACGATGAAACACAGAAATTGCATCGGGACTGAATGCAAAAGGCACAATGCCGACTTAACTATAAGAAAAGTAACTCATCTAAGAGTTTGTGCTTTGAGCCTTTCCTGGGAGAGCAGTATTAGATTCCGATGCACCACAGCAGTTTTACTGTATCCCTTGGCTTTCAAATTGACGATGAAACACAGAAATTGCATCGGGATTGAATACAAAAGGCACATTGCCGACTTAATTATAAGAAACGTAACTCATCTACGAGTTTGAGATTTGAGCCTTTCCTGGGAGAGCAGTATTAAATTCCGATGCACCACAGCAGTTTTACTGTATCCCTTGGCTTTCAAATTGACGATGAAACACAGAAATTGCATCGGGATTGAATACAATAGGCACAATGCCGACTTAACTATAAGAAAAGTACCTCATCTATGAGTTTGTTCTTTGAGCCTTTCCTGGGAGAGCAGTATTAGATGCCGATGCACCACAGCAGTTTTACTGTAACCGTTGGCTTTTAAATTGACGATGAAACACATAAATTGCATCGGGATTGAATACAAAAGGCACATTGCCGACTTAACCATAAGAAAAGTAACTCATCTATGAGTTTGAGATTCGAGCATTTCCTGGGAGAGCAGTATTAAATTCCGATGCACCACAGCAGTTTTACGGTAACCGTTGGCATTCAAATTGACGATGAAACACATAAATTGCATCGGGATTGCATACAAAAGGCACATTGCGACTTAACTATAAGAAAAGTAACTCATCTATGAGTTTGAGATTTGAGCCTTTCCTGGGAGAGCAGTATTAAATTCCGATGCACCGCAGCAGTTTTACTTTATCCCCTGGCTTTCAAATTGACGATGAAACACAGAAATTGCATCGGGATTGAATGCAAAAGGCACAATGCCGACTTAACCATAAGATAAGTAAATCATCTATGAGTTTGTGCTTTGAACCTTTCCTGGGAGAGCAGTAATAGATTCCGATGCACCGCAGCAGTTTTACTGTATCCCTTGGCTTTCAAATTGACGATGTAACACAGAAATTGCATCGGGATTGAATACAAATGGCACAATGCCGACTTAACTATAAGATAAGTAATTCATCTATGAGTTTGTGCTTTGAGGCTTTCCTGGGAGAGCAGTATTAGATTCCGATGCACCGCAGCAGTTTTACTGTATCCCTTGGCTTTCAAATTGACGATGAAACACAGAAATTGCATCGGGATTGAATACAAAGGTCACAATGCCGTCTTAACTATAACAAAAGTACCTCATCTATGAGTTTGTGCTTTGAGCCTTTCCTGGGAGAGCAGTATTAGATTCCGATGCACCACAGCAGTTTTACTGTATCCCTTGGCTTTCAAATTGACGACGAAACACAGAAATTGCATCGGGATTGAATACGAAAGGCACATTGCCGACTTAACTATAAGAAAAGTACCTCATCTATGAGTTTGAGATTTGAGCCATTCCTGGGAGAGCAGTATTAAATTCCGATGCACTGCAGCAGTTTTACTGTATCCCCTGGCTTTCAAATTGACGATGAAACACAGAAATTGCATCGGGACTGAATGCAAAAAGCACAATGCCGACTTAACCATAAGATAAGAACACATCTATGAGTTTGTGCTTTGAACCCTTCCTGGGAGAGCAGCATTTGATTCCGATGCACCGCAGCAGTTTTACTGTATCCCTTTGCTTTCAAATTGACGATGTAACACAGAAATTGCATCGGGATTGAATACCAAAGGCACAATGCCGACTTAACTATAAGAAAAGTAACTCATCTATGAGTTTGTGATTTGAGAGTTTCCTGGGAGAGCAGTAGTAGATTCTGAGGCACCACAGCGGTTTTACTGTATCCCTTGGCTTTCAAATTGACGATGAAACACAGAAATTGCATCGGGATTGAATACAAATGGCACAATGCCGACTTAACTATATGAATAGTAACTCATCTATGAGCTTGTGCTTTGAGCCATTGATGGAAGAGCAATATTAGATTCCGATGTATCACAGCAGTTTTACTGTATCCCTTGGCTTTCAAATTGACGATGAAGCACATAAATTGTATCGGGGTTGAATACAAAAGGCACAATGCCGACTTAACTATAAAAAAAGTACCTCATCTATGTGTTTGGGCTTTGAGCCTTTCCTGGGAGAGCAGTATTAGATTCCGAAATACCACAGCAGTTTTACTGTATCCCTTGGCTTTCAAATTGGCGACGAAACACAGAAATTGCATCGGAATTGAATACAAAAGGCACAATGCCGACTTAACTGTAAGAAAAGTAACTCATCTATGAGTTTGTGCTTTGAGCCTTCCCTGGGAGAGCAGTATTAGATTCCGATGCACCACACCAGTTTTACTGTATCCCTTGGATTTCAAATTGACGATGAGACACAGAAATTGCATCGGGATTGAATACAAAAAGCACAATGCCGACTTAACTATAAGAAAAGTAACTCATCTATGAGTTTGTACATTGGGCCTCTCCTGGGGGAGCAGTATTAGATTCCGATGCACCACAGCAGTTTTACTGTATCCCTTGGCTTTCAATTTGACGATGAAACACAGAAATTGCATCGGGGGTGAATACAAAAGGCACAATGCCGAATTAACTATAAGAAAAGTACCTCATCTATGAGTTTGTGTTTTGAGCCTTTCCTGGGAGAGCGGTATAGGTTTCCGATGCACCACTGCAGGTTTACTGTATCCCTTGCATCTTCACATTGACGATGAAACAGAGAAATTGCATCGGGATTAAATACAAAAGCCACAATGTATACTTACATACAAGAGGACTAGCTCTTCTAATACGTTGTGCTTTGAGCATTTCCTGGGAGAGCAGTATCAGCTTCCGATGCACCACTGCAGGTTTACCGTATCGCTTGGACGTTCACATTGACGACGAAACACAGAAATTGCGTGGGCATTTAATTAAAAAGCCAAAAGGCCGACGTATATACAAGAGGAGTATCTCTTCTAAGAGTTTGTGCTTTCAGCCTTTCTAGGGAGCGCGGTATTAAACAACGATGCACCTCTATAGGTTTGCTGTATCCCCTTGACCTTCACTTTGACGATGAAACAGCGAAATTGCATCGGGATTGAATACAAAATACACAATACCGACTTAACTCTAAGAAAAGAAACTCATCTATGAGTTTGTGCTTTGAGCCTTTCCTGGGAGAGCAGTATTAGATTCCGATGCACCACACCAGTTTTACTGTATCCATGGCTTTCAAATTGACAATGAAACCCAGAAATCGCATCGGGATTGAATACAAAAGGCACAATGCCGACTTAACTTTATGAATAGTAACTCATCTACGAATTTGTGCTTTGAGCCTTTCCTGGGAGAGCAGTATTAGATTCCGATGCACCACACCAGTTTTACTGTATCCCTTGGCTTTCAAATTGACGATGAAACACAGAAATTGCATCGGGATTAAATACAAAAGGCACAATGCCGACTTAACTATAAGAAAAGTAACTCATCTATGAGTTTGTGATTTGAGCCTTTCCTGGGCGAGAAGTATTAGTTTCCGATGCACCACTGCAGGTTTACTATATCCCTTGGACTTTCACATTGATGATGAAACACTAATTACGTCGGGAATGAGTATATAAAGCACAATGCTGACTTATATACCAGAGGAGGAACACTTCTAAGAGTTTGTGCTTTGAGCCTTTTGCTGGGAGACCAGTATTAGATTCCGATGCACCACTGCAGGTTTACTCTATCCCTTGGACCTTCACATTGACGATGAAACACAGAAATTGCATCGGGAATAAATACAAAAGGCACAATGCCGACTTACATACAAGAGGAGTAGCTCTTCTAATAAGTTGTGCTTTGAGCATTTCCTGGGAGACCAGTATTAGATTCCGATGCACCACTGCAGGTTTACTGTATCCCTTCTACCATCACATTGACGACGAAATAAAGAAATTGCATGGGCATTTAATTAAAAAGCCACAAGGCCGACTTATATACAAGAGGAGTATCTCTTCTATTAGCTTGTGCTTTGAGCCTTTCTTGGGAGCGCGGTATTAAACAACGATGCACCTCTATAGGTTTGCTGTATCCCCTTGAGCTTCACATTGACGATAAAACACCGAAATTGCATCGGGATTGAATACAAAAGGCACAATGCCGACTTAACTATAAGAAAAGTACCTCATCTATGAGTTTGTGCTTTGAGCCTTTCCTGGGAGAGCAGTATTAGATTCCGATGCACGACAGCAGTTTTACTGTATCCCTTGGCTTTCAAATTGAAGATAAACCACCGAAATTGTATAGGGATTTAATACAAAAGGCACAATGCCGACTGAACTATATGAAAAGTAACTCAACGATGAGTCTGTGTTTTTGTCTTTCCTGGGAGAGCAGTATTAGGATCCGATGCACTACAGCAGTTTTACTGTATCCCTTGGCTTTCAAATTGACGATGAAACACAGAAATTGGATCGGGATTGAATACAAAGGGCACAATGCCGTCTTAACTATAAGAAAAGTAACTCATCTATGAGTTTGTGCTTTGAGCCTTTCCTGGGAGAGCAGTATCAGATTCTGAGGCACCACAGCGGTTTTACTGTATCCCTTGGCTTTCAAATTGACGATGAAACACAGAAATTGCATCGGGATTGAAGACAAATGGCACAATGCCGACTTAACTATATGAATAGTAACTCATCTATGAGTTTGTGCTTTGAGCCATTCATGGGAGAGCAATATTAGATTCCGATGCACCACAGCGGTTTTACTGTATCCCTTGGCTTTCAAATTGACGATGAAGCACATAAATTGTATCGGGGTTGAATACAAAAGGCACAATGCCGACTTAACTATAAAAAAGTACATCATCTATGAGTTTGTGCTTTGAGCCTTTCCTGGGAGAGCACTATTAGATTCCGAAGCACCACAGCAGTTTTACTGTATCCCTTGGCTTTCAAATTGGCGATGAAACACAGAAATTGCATCGGAATTGAATACAAAAGGCACAATGCCGACTTAACTGTAAGAAAAGTAACTCATCTATGAGTTTGTGGTTTGAGCCTTCCCTGGGAGAGCAGTATTAGATTCCGATGCACCACACCAGTTTTACTGTATCCCTTGGATTTCAAATTGACGATGAGACACAGAAATTGCATCGGGATTGAATACAAAAAGCACAATGCCGACTTAACTATAAGAAAAGTAACTCATCTATGAGTTTGTGCATTGGGCCTCTCCTGGGGGAGCAGTATTAGATTCCGATGCACCACAGCAGTTTTACTGTATCCCTTGGCTTTCAAATAGAAGATGAACCACCGAAATTGCATAGGGATTTAATACAAGAGGCACAATGCCGACTGAACGATATGAAAAGTAACTCAACTATGATTTTGTGCTTTTTGTCTTTCCTGGGAGAGGAGTATTAGGATCCGATGCACTACAGCAGTTTTACTGTATCCCTTGGCTTTCAAATTGACGATGAAACACAGAAATTGCATCGGGATTGAATACAAAGGGCACAATGCCGTCTTAACTATAAGAAAAGTAACTCATCTATGAGTTTGTGCTTCGAGCCTTTCCTGGGAGAGCAGTATTAGATTCTGAGGCACCACAGCGGTTTTACTGTATCCCTTGGCTTTCAAATTGACGATGAAACACAGAAATAGCATCGGGATTGAATACAAAAGGCACAATGCCCACTTAACCATAAGAAAAGGAACTCATCTATGAGTTTGTGCTTTGAGCCTTTCCTGGGATAGCAGTATTAGATTCCGATGCACCGCAGCTGTTTTACTGTATCCTTGGCTTTCAAATTGACGACGAAACACAAAATTGCATCGGGATTGAATACAAAGGGCACAATGCCGACTTAACTATAAGAAAAGTAACTCATCTATGAGTTTGTGCTTTGAGCCTTTCCTGGGAGAGCAGTATTAGTTTCTGAGGCACCACAGCGGTTTTACTGTATCCCTTGGCTTTCAAATTAACGATGAAACACAGAAATTGCATCGGAATTGATACAAAAGGCACAATGCCGACTTAACTATATGAATAGTAACTTATCTATGAGTTTGTGCTTTGAGCCATTCCTGGGAGAGCAGTATTAGATTCCTATGCACCACAGCAGTTTTACTGTATCCCTTGGCTTTCAAATTGAAATGATGCATATAAATTGCATCGGGGTTGAATACAAAAAGCACAATGCCGACTTAAGAAAAGTAACTCATCTATGAGTTTGTGCATTGGGCCTTTCCTGGGGGAGCAGTATTAGATTCCGATGCACCACAGCAGCTTTACTGTATCCCTTGGCTTTCAATTTGACGATGAAACACAGAAATTGCATCGGGATTGAATACAAAAGGCACAATGCCGACTTAACTATATGAATAGTAACTCACCTACGAGTTTGTGCTTTGAGCCTTTCCTGGGAATGCAGTATTAGATTCCGATGCACCACACCAGTTTTACTGTATCCTTGGCTTTCAAATTGACGATGAAACACAGAAATTGCATCGGGATTAAGTACAAAAGGCACAATGCCGACTTAACTATAAGAAAAGTAACTCATCTGTGAGTTTGTGCTTTGAGTCTTTTCTGGGAGAGCAGTATTCGGTTCCGATGCAGCACAGCAGTTTTACTGGATCCCTTGGCTTTCAAATTGACGATGAATCACAGAAATTGCATCGGGATTGAGTACAAAAGGCACAATGCAGACTTAACTATAAGAAAAGTAACTCATCTATGAGTTTGTGCTTTGAGCCTTCCCTGGGAGAGCAGTATTAGATGCCGATGCACCACAGCAGTTTTACTGTATCCCTTGGCTTTCGATTTGACGATGAAACACAGAAATTGAATCGGGATTGAATACAATGCACAATACCGACTTAACTGTAAGAAAAGTAACTCGTCTATGAGTTTGTGCTTTGTGCCTTTCCTGGGAGAGCAATATTAAATTCCGCTGCACCACGGCAGTTTTAGTGTATCCCTTGGCTTTCAAATTGATGATGAAACACATAAATTGCATCGGGATTGAATACAAAAGGCACAATGCCGATTTCACTATAAGATAAGTAACTCATCTATGAGTTTGTGTTTTGAGGCTTTCCTGGGAGAGCAGTATTAGATTCCGATGCACCGCAGCAGTTTTACTGTATCCCTTGGCTTTCAAGTTGACGATGAAACACTGAAATTGCATCGGGACTGAATACAAAAGGCACAATGCCGACTTAACTATAAGAAAAGTAACTCATCTATGAGTTTGTGATTTGAGAGTTTCCTGGGAGAGCAGTAGTAGATTCTGAGGCACCACAGCGGTTTTACTGTATCCCTTGGCTTTCAAATTGACGATGAAACACAGAAATTGCATCGGGATTGAATACAAATGGCACAATGCCGACTTAACTATATGAATAGTAACTCATCTATGAGCTTGTGCTTTGAGCCATTGATGGAAGAGCAATATTAGATTCCGATGTATCACAGCAGTTTTACTGTATCCCTTGGCTTTCAAATTGACGATGAAGCACATAAATTGTATCGGGGTTGAATACAAAAGGCACAATGCCGACTTAACTATAAAAAAAGTACCTCATCTATGTGTTTGGGCTTTGAGCCTTTCCTGGGAGAGCAGTATTAGATTCCGAAATACCACAGCAGTTTTACTGTATCCCTTGGCTTTCAAATTGGCGACGAAACACAGAAATTGCATCGGAATTGAATACAAAAGGCACAATGCCGACTTAACTGTAAGAAAAGTAACTCATCTATGAGTTTGTGCTTTGAGCCTTCCCTGGGAGAGCAGTATTAGATTCCGATGCACCACACCAGTTTTACTGTATCCCTTGGATTTCAAATTGACGATGAGACACAGAAATTGCATCGGGATTGAATACAAAAAGCACAATGCCGACTTAACTATAAGAAAAGTAACTCATCTATGAGTTTGTACATTGGGCCTCTCCTGGGGGAGCAGTATTAGATTCCGATGCACCACAGCAGTTTTACTGTATCCCTTGGCTTTCAATTTGACGATGAAACACAGAAATTGCATCGGGGGTGAATACAAAAGGCACAATGCCGAATTAACTATAAGAAAAGTACCTCATCTATGAGTTTGTGTTTTGAGCCTTTCCTGGGAGAGCGGTATAGGTTTCCGATGCACCACTGCAGGTTTACTGTATCCCTTGCATCTTCACATTGACGATGAAACAGAGAAATTGCATCGGGATTAAATACAAAAGCCACAATGTATACTTACATACAAGAGGACTAGCTCTTCTAATACGTTGTGCTTTGAGCATTTCCTGGGAGAGCAGTATCAGCTTCCGATGCACCACTGCAGGTTTACCGTATCGCTTGGACGTTCACATTGACGACGAAACACAGAAATTGCGTGGGCATTTAATTAAAAAGCCAAAAGGCCGACGTATATACAAGAGGAGTATCTCTTCTAAGAGTTTGTGCTTTCAGCCTTTCTAGGGAGCGCGGTATTAAACAACGATGCACCTCTATAGGTTTGCTGTATCCCCTTGACCTTCACTTTGACGATGAAACAGCGAAATTGCATCGGGATTGAATACAAAATACACAATACCGACTTAACTCTAAGAAAAGAAACTCATCTATGAGTTTGTGCTTTGAGCCTTTCCTGGGAGAGCAGTATTAGATTCCGATGCACCACACCAGTTTTACTGTATCCATGGCTTTCAAATTGACAATGAAACCCAGAAATCGCATCGGGATTGAATACAAAAGGCACAATGCCGACTTAACTTTATGAATAGTAACTCATCTACGAATTTGTGCTTTGAGCCTTTCCTGGGAGAGCAGTATTAGATTCCGATGCACCACACCAGTTTTACTGTATCCCTTGGCTTTCAAATTGACGATGAAACACAGAAATTGCATCGGGATTAAATACAAAAGGCACAATGCCGACTTAACTATAAGAAAAGTAACTCATCTATGAGTTTGTGATTTGAGCCTTTCCTGGGCGAGAAGTATTAGTTTCCGATGCACCACTGCAGGTTTACTATATCCCTTGGACTTTCACATTGATGATGAAACACTAATTACGTCGGGAATGAGTATATAAAGCACAATGCTGACTTATATACCAGAGGAGGAACACTTCTAAGAGTTTGTGCTTTGAGCCTTTTGCTGGGAGACCAGTATTAGATTCCGATGCACCACTGCAGGTTTACTCTATCCCTTGGACCTTCACATTGACGATGAAACACAGAAATTGCATCGGGAATAAATACAAAAGGCACAATGCCGACTTACATACAAGAGGAGTAGCTCTTCTAATAAGTTGTGCTTTGAGCATTTCCTGGGAGACCAGTATTAGATTCCGATGCACCACTGCAGGTTTACTGTATCCCTTCTACCATCACATTGACGACGAAATAAAGAAATTGCATGGGCATTTAATTAAAAAGCCACAAGGCCGACTTATATACAAGAGGAGTATCTCTTCTATTAGCTTGTGCTTTGAGCCTTTCTTGGGAGCGCGGTATTAAACAACGATGCACCTCTATAGGTTTGCTGTATCCCCTTGAGCTTCACATTGACGATAAAACACCGAAATTGCATCGGGATTGAATACAAAAGGCACAATGCCGACTTAACTATAAGAAAAGTACCTCATCTATGAGTTTGTGCTTTGAGCCTTTCCTGGGAGAGCAGTATTAGATTCCGATGCACGACAGCAGTTTTACTGTATCCCTTGGCTTTCAAATTGAAGATAAACCACCGAAATTGTATAGGGATTTAATACAAAAGGCACAATGCCGACTGAACTATATGAAAAGTAACTCAACGATGAGTCTGTGTTTTTGTCTTTCCTGGGAGAGCAGTATTAGGATCCGATGCACTACAGCAGTTTTACTGTATCCCTTGGCTTTCAAATTGACGATGAAACACAGAAATTGGATCGGGATTGAATACAAAGGGCACAATGCCGTCTTAACTATAAGAAAAGTAACTCATCTATGAGTTTGTGCTTTGAGCCTTTCCTGGGAGAGCAGTATCAGATTCTGAGGCACCACAGCGGTTTTACTGTATCCCTTGGCTTTCAAATTGACGATGAAACACAGAAATTGCATCGGGATTGAAGACAAATGGCACAATGCCGACTTAACTATATGAATAGTAACTCATCTATGAGTTTGTGCTTTGAGCCATTCATGGGAGAGCAATATTAGATTCCGATGCACCACAGCGGTTTTACTGTATCCCTTGGCTTTCAAATTGACGATGAAGCACATAAATTGTATCGGGGTTGAATACAAAAGGCACAATGCCGACTTAACTATAAAAAAGTACATCATCTATGAGTTTGTGCTTTGAGCCTTTCCTGGGAGAGCACTATTAGATTCCGAAGCACCACAGCAGTTTTACTGTATCCCTTGGCTTTCAAATTGGCGATGAAACACAGAAATTGCATCGGAATTGAATACAAAAGGCACAATGCCGACTTAACTGTAAGAAAAGTAACTCATCTATGAGTTTGTGGTTTGAGCCTTCCCTGGGAGAGCAGTATTAGATTCCGATGCACCACACCAGTTTTACTGTATCCCTTGGATTTCAAATTGACGATGAGACACAGAAATTGCATCGGGATTGAATACAAAAAGCACAATGCCGACTTAACTATAAGAAAAGTAACTCATCTATGAGTTTGTGCATTGGGCCTCTCCTGGGGGAGCAGTATTAGATTCCGATGCACCACAGCAGTTTTACTGTATCCCTTGGCTTTCAAATAGAAGATGAACCACCGAAATTGCATAGGGATTTAATACAAGAGGCACAATGCCGACTGAACGATATGAAAAGTAACTCAACTATGATTTTGTGCTTTTTGTCTTTCCTGGGAGAGGAGTATTAGGATCCGATGCACTACAGCAGTTTTACTGTATCCCTTGGCTTTCAAATTGACGATGAAACACAGAAATTGCATCGGGATTGAATACAAAGGGCACAATGCCGTCTTAACTATAAGAAAAGTAACTCATCTATGAGTTTGTGCTTCGAGCCTTTCCTGGGAGAGCAGTATTAGATTCTGAGGCACCACAGCGGTTTTACTGTATCCCTTGGCTTTCAAATTGACGATGAAACACAGAAATAGCATCGGGATTGAATACAAAAGGCACAATGCCCACTTAACCATAAGAAAAGGAACTCATCTATGAGTTTGTGCTTTGAGCCTTTCCTGGGATAGCAGTATTAGATTCCGATGCACCGCAGCTGTTTTACTGTATCCTTGGCTTTCAAATTGACGACGAAACACAAAATTGCATCGGGATTGAATACAAAGGGCACAATGCCGACTTAACTATAAGAAAAGTAACTCATCTATGAGTTTGTGCTTTGAGCCTTTCCTGGGAGAGCAGTATTAGTTTCTGAGGCACCACAGCGGTTTTACTGTATCCCTTGGCTTTCAAATTAACGATGAAACACAGAAATTGCATCGGAATTGATACAAAAGGCACAATGCCGACTTAACTATATGAATAGTAACTTATCTATGAGTTTGTGCTTTGAGCCATTCCTGGGAGAGCAGTATTAGATTCCTATGCACCACAGCAGTTTTACTGTATCCCTTGGCTTTCAAATTGAAATGATGCATATAAATTGCATCGGGGTTGAATACAAAAAGCACAATGCCGACTTAAGAAAAGTAACTCATCTATGAGTTTGTGCATTGGGCCTTTCCTGGGGGAGCAGTATTAGATTCCGATGCACCACAGCAGCTTTACTGTATCCCTTGGCTTTCAATTTGACGATGAAACACAGAAATTGCATCGGGATTGAATACAAAAGGCACAATGCCGACTTAACTATATGAATAGTAACTCACCTACGAGTTTGTGCTTTGAGCCTTTCCTGGGAATGCAGTATTAGATTCCGATGCACCACACCAGTTTTACTGTATCCTTGGCTTTCAAATTGACGATGAAACACAGAAATTGCATCGGGATTAAGTACAAAAGGCACAATGCCGACTTAACTATAAGAAAAGTAACTCATCTGTGAGTTTGTGCTTTGAGTCTTTTCTGGGAGAGCAGTATTCGGTTCCGATGCAGCACAGCAGTTTTACTGGTTCCCTTGGCTTTCAAATTGACGATGAATCACAGAAATTGCATCGGGATTGAGTACAAAAGGCACAATGCAGACTTAACTATAAGAAAAGTAACTCATCTATGAGTTTGTGCTTTGAGCCTTCCCTGGGAGAGCAGTATTAGATGCCGATGCACCACAGCAGTTTTACTGTATCCCTTGGCTTTCGATTTGACGATGAAACACAGAAATTGAATCGGGATTGAATACAATGCACAATACCGACTTAACTGTAAGAAAAGTAACTCGTCTATGAGTTTGTGCTTTGTGCCTTTCCTGGGAGAGCAATATTAAATTCCGCTGCACCACGGCAGTTTTAGTGTATCCCTTGGCTTTCAAATTGATGATGAAACACATAAATTGCATCGGGATTGAATACAAAAGGCACAATGCCGATTTCACTATAAGATAAGTAACTCATCTATGAGTTTGTGTTTTGAGGCTTTCCTGGGAGAGCAGTATTAGATTCCGATGCACCGCAGCAGTTTTACTGTATCCCTTGGCTTTCAAGTTGACGATGAAACACTGAAATTGCATCGGGACTGAATACAAAAGGCACAATGCCGACTTAACTATAAGAAAAGTAACTCATCTATGAGTTTATGCTTTGGGCCTTTTCTGGGAGAGCAGTATTCGGTTCCGATGCAGCACAGCAGTTTTACTGTATCCCTTGGCTTACAAATTGACGATGAAACACAGAAATTGCATCGGGATTGAATACAAAAGGCACAATGCCGACTTAACGATAGGAAAAGTAACTCATCTATGAGTTTGTGCTTTGAGCCTTTCCTGGGAGAGCAATATTAGATTCCGATGCACCACAGCAGTTTTACTGTATCCCTTGGCTTTCAAATTGACGATGAGACACAGAAATCGCATCGGGATTGAATACAAAAGGCACAATGCCGACTTAACTATATGAATAGTAACTCATCTACGAGTTTGTGCATTGAGCCTTTCCTGGGAAAGCAGTATTAGATTCCGATGCACCACAGCAGTTTTACTGAGTCGCTTGGCTTTCAAATTGACGATGAAACACAGAAATTGCATCGGGAGTGAATACAAAAGGCACAATACCGACTTAACTATAAGAAAAGTAACTCGTCAATGAGTTTGTGCTTTGAGACTTTACTGGGAGAGCAATATTAGATTCTGATGCATCACAGCAGTTTTACTGTATCCCTTGGCTTTGAAATTGACAATGAAACACAGAAATTGCATCGGGACTGAATGCAAAAGGCACAATGCCGACTTGACCCTAAGATAAGAACTCATCTATGAGTTTGTGCTTTGAACCCTTCCTGGGAGAGCAGCATTAGATTCCGATGCACCGCAGCAGTTTTACTGTATCCCCTGGCTTTCAAATTGACGATGAAACACAGAAATTGCATCGGGACTGAATGCAAAAGGCACAATGCCGACTTAACCCTAAGATAAGAACTCATCTATGAGTTTGTGCTTTGAACCCTTCCTGGGAGAGCAGCATTAGATTCCGATGCACCGCAGCAGTTTTACTGTACCCTTGGCTTTCAAATTGACGATGTAACACAGAAATTGCTTCGGGATTGAATACAAATGGCACAATGCCGACTTAACTATAAGATAAGTAACTCATCTATGAGTTTGTGCTTTGAGGCTTTCCTGGGAGAGCAGTATTAGATTCCGATGCACCGCAGCAGTTTTACTGTATTCCTTGGCTTTCAAATTGACGATGAAACACAGAAATTGCATCGGGATTAAATACAAAAGGCACAATGCCGACTTAACTATAAGAAAAGTAACTCATCTATGAGTTTGTGATTTGAGCCTTTCCTGGGAGAGAAGTATTAGTTTCCGATGCACCACTGCAGGTTTACTATATCCCTTGGACTTTCACATTGATGATGAAACGCTAATTACGTCGGGAATGAGTATATAAAGCACAATGCTGACTTATATACCAGAGGAGGAACACTTCTAAGAGTTTGTGCTTTGAGCCTTTTGCTGGGAGACCAGTATTAGATTCCGATGCACCACTGCAGGTTTACTCTATCCCTTGGACCTTCACATTGACGATGAAACACAGAAATTGCATCGGGATTAAATACAAAAGGCACAATGCCGACTTACATACAAGAGGAGTAGCTCTTCTAATAAGTTGTGCTTTGAGCATTTCCTGGGAGACCAGTATTAGATTCCGATGCACCACTGCAGGTTTACTGTATCCCTTCTACCATCACAATGACGACGAAATAAAGAAATTGCATGGGCATTTAATTAAAAAGCCACAAGGCCGACTTATATACAAGAGGAGTATCTCTTCTATTAGCTTGTGCTTTCAGCCTTTCTTGGGAGCGCGGTATTAAACAACGATGCACCTCTATAGGTTTGCTGTATCCCCTTGAGCTTCACATTGACGATAAAACACCGAAATTGCATCGGGATTGAATACAAAAGGCACAATGCCGACTTAACTATAAGAAAAGTACCTCATCTATGAGTTTGTGCTTTGAGCCTTTCCTGGGAGAGCAGTATTAGATTCCGATGCACGACAGCAGTTTTACTGTATCCCTTGGCTTTCAAATTGAAGATAAACCACCGAAATTGCATAGGGATTTAATACAAAAGGCACAATGCCGACTGAACTATATGAAAAGTAACTCAACGATGAGTTTGTGTTTTTGTCTTTCCTGGGAGAGCAGTATTAGGATCCGATGCACTACAGCAGTTTTACTGTATCCCTTGGCTTTCAAATTGACGATGAAACACAGAAATTGGATCGGGATTGAATACAAAGGGCACAATGCCGTCTTAACTATAAGAAAAGTAACTCATCTATGAGTTTGTGCTTTGAGCCATTCATGGGAGAGCAATATTACATTCCGATGCACCACAGCGGTTTTACTGTATCCCTTGGCTTTCAAATTGACGATGAAGCACATAAATTGTATCGGGGTTGAATACAAAAGGCACAATGCCGACTTAACTATAAAAAAGTACATCATCTATGAGTTTGTGCTTTGAGCCTTTCCTGGGAGAGCACTATTAGATTCCGAAGCACCACAGCAGTTTTACTGTATCCCTTGGCTTTCAAATTGGCGATGAAACACAGAAATTGCATCGGAATTGAATACAAAAGGCACAATGCCGACTTAACTGTAAGAAAAGTAACTCATCTATGAGTTTGTGGTTTGAGCCTTCCCTGGGAGAGCAGTATTAGATTCCGATGCACCACACCAGTTTTACTGTATCCCTTGGATTTCAAATTGACGATGAGACACAGAAATTGCATCGGGATTGAATACAAAAAGCACAATGCCGACTTAACTATAAGAAAAGTAACTCATCTATGAGTTTGTGCATTGGGCCTCTCCTGGGGGAGCAGTATTAGATTCCGATGCACCACAGCAGTTTTACTGTATCCCTTGGCTTTCAAATAGAAGATGAACCACCGAAATTGCATAGGGATTTAATACAAGAGGCACAATGCCGACTGAACGATATGAAAAGTAACTCAACTATGAGTTTGTGCTTTTTGTCTTTCCTGGGAGAGGAGTATTAGGATCCGATGCACTACAGCAGTTTTACTGTATCCCTTGGCTTTCAAATTGACGATGAAACACAGAAATTGGATCGGGATTGAATACAAAGGGCACAATGCCGTCTTAACTATAAGAAAAGTAACTCATCTATGAGTTTGTGCTTTGAGCCTTTCCTGGGAGAGCAGTATCAGATTCTGAGGCACCACAGCGGTTTTACTGTATCCCTTGGCTTTCAAATTGACGATGAAACACAGAAATTGCATCGGGATTGAAGACAAATGGCACAATGCCGACTTAACTATATGAATAGTAACTCATCTATGAGTTTGTGCTTTGAGCCATTCATGGGAGAGCAATATTACATTCCGATGCACCACAGCGGTTTTACTGTATCCCTTGGCTTTCAAATTGACGATGAAGCACATAAATTGTATCGGGGTTGAATACAAAAGGCACAATGCCGACTTAACTATAAAAAAGTACATCATCTATGAGTTTGTGCTTTGAGCCTTTCCTGGGAGAGCACTATTAGATTCCGAAGCACCACAGCAGTTTTACTGTATCCCTTGGCTTTCAAATTGGCGATGAAACACAGAAATTGCATCGGAATTGAATACAAAAGGCACAATGCCGACTTAACTGTAAGAAAAGTAACTCATCTATGAGTTTGTGGTTTGAGCCTTCCCTGGGAGAGCAGTATTAGATTCCGATGCACCACACCAGTTTTACTGTATCCCTTGGATTTCAAATTGACGATGAGACACAGAAATTGCATCGGGATTGAATACAAAAAGCACAATGCCGACTTAACTATAAGAAAAGTAACTCATCTATGAGTTTGTGCATTGGGCCTCTCCTGGGGGAGCAGTATTAGATTCCGATGCACCACAGCAGTTTTACTGTATCCCTTGGCTTTCAAATAGAAGATGAACCACCGAAATTGCATAGGGATTTAATACAAGAGGCACAATGCCGACTGAACGATATGAAAAGTAACTCAACTATGAGTTTGTGCTTTTTGTCTTTCCTGGGAGAGGAGTATTAGGATCCGATGCACTACAGCAGTTTTACTGTATCCCTTGGATTTCAAATTAACGATGAAACACAGAAATTGCATCGGAATTGATACAAAAGGCACAATGCCGACTTAACTATATGAATAGTAACTTATCTATGAGTTTGTGCTTTGAGCCATTCCTGGGAGAGCAGTATTAGATTCCGATGCACCACAGCAGTTTTACTGTATCCCTTGGCTTTCAATTTGACGATGAAACACAGAAATTGCATCGGGGGTGAATACAAAAGGCACAATGCCGAATTAACTATAAGAAAAGTACCTCATCTATGAGTTTGTGTTTTGAGCCTTTCCTGGGAGAGCGGTATAGGTTTCCGATGCACCACTGCAGGTTTACTGTATCCCTTGCATCTTCACATTGACGATGAAACAGAGAAATTGCATCGGGATTAAATACAAAAGCCACAATGTATACTTACATACAAGAGGACTAGCTCTTCTAATACGTTGTGCTTTGAGCATTTCCTGGGAGAGCAGTATCAGCTTCCGATGCACCACTGCAGGTTTACCGTATCGCTTGGACGTTCACATTGACGACGAAACACAGAAATTGCGTGGGCATTTAATTAAAAAGCCAAAAGGCCGACGTATATACAAGAGGAGTATCTCTTCTAAGAGTTTGTGCTTTCAGCCTTTCTAGGGAGCGCGGTATTAAACAACGATGCACCTCTATAGGTTTGCTGTATCCCCTTGACCTTCACTTTGACGATGAAACAGCGAAATTGCATCGGGATTGAATACAAAATACACAATACCGACTTAACTCTAAGAAAAGAAACTCATCTATGAGTTTGTGCTTTGAGCCTTTCCTGGGAGAGCAGTATTAGATTCCGATGCACCACACCAGTTTTACTGTATCCATGGCTTTCAAATTGACAATGAAACCCAGAAATCGCATCGGGATTGAATACAAAAGGCACAATGCCGACTTAACTTTATGAATAGTAACTCATCTACGAATTTGTGCTTTGAGCCTTTCCTGGGAGAGCAGTATTAGATTCCGATGCACCACACCAGTTTTACTGTATCCCTTGGCTTTCAAATTGACGATGAAACACAGAAATTGCATCGGGATTAAATACAAAAGGCACAATGCCGACTTAACTATAAGAAAAGTAACTCATCTATGAGTTTGTGATTTGAGCCTTTCCTGGGCGAGAAGTATTAGTTTCCGATGCACCACTGCAGGTTTACTATATCCCTTGGACTTTCACATTGATGATGAAACACTAATTACGTCGGGAATGAGTATATAAAGCACAATGCTGACTTATATACCAGAGGAGGAACACTTCTAAGAGTTTGTGCTTTGAGCCTTTTGCTGGGAGACCAGTATTAGATTCCGATGCACCACTGCAGGTTTACTCTATCCCTTGGACCTTCACATTGACGATGAAACACAGAAATTGCATCGGGAATAAATACAAAAGGCACAATGCCGACTTACATACAAGAGGAGTAGCTCTTCTAATAAGTTGTGCTTTGAGCATTTCCTGGGAGACCAGTATTAGATTCCGATGCACCACTGCAGGTTTACTGTATCCCTTCTACCATCACATTGACGACGAAATAAAGAAATTGCATGGGCATTTAATTAAAAAGCCACAAGGCCGACTTATATACAAGAGGAGTATCTCTTCTATTAGCTTGTGCTTTGAGCCTTTCTTGGGAGCGCGGTATTAAACAACGATGCACCTCTATAGGTTTGCTGTATCCCCTTGAGCTTCACATTGACGATAAAACACCGAAATTGCATCGGGATTGAATACAAAAGGCACAATGCCGACTTAACTATAAGAAAAGTACCTCATCTATGAGTTTGTGCTTTGAGCCTTTCCTGGGAGAGCAGTATTAGATTCCGATGCACGACAGCAGTTTTACTGTATCCCTTGGCTTTCAAATTGAAGATAAACCACCGAAATTGAATAGGGATTTAATACAAAAGGCACAATGCCGACTGAACTATATGAAAAGTAACTCAACGATGAGTCTGTGTTTTTGTCTTTCCTGGGAGAGCAGTATTAGGATCCGATGCACTACAGCAGTTTTACTGTATCCCTTGGCTTTCAAATTGACGATGAAACACAGAAATTGGATCGGGATTGAATACAAAGGGCACAATGCCGTCTTAACTATAAGAAAAGTAACTCATCTATGAGTTTGTGCTTTGAGCCTTTCCTGGGAGAGCAGTATCAGATTCTGAGGCACCACAGCGGTTTTACTGTATCCCTTGGCTTTCAAATTGACGATGAAACACAGAAATTGCATCGGGATTGAAGACAAATGGCACAATGCCGACTTAACTATATGAATAGTAACTCATCTATGAGTTTGTGCTTTGAGCCATTCATGGGAGAGCAATATTAGATTCCGATGCACCACAGCGGTTTTACTGTATCCCTTGGCTTTCAAATTGACGATGAAGCACATAAATTGTATCGGGGTTGAATACAAAAGGCACAATGCCGACTTAACTATAAAAAAGTACATCATCTATGAGTTTGTGCTTTGAGCCTTTCCTGGGAGAGCACTATTAGATTCCGAAGCACCACAGCAGTTTTACTGTATCCCTTGGCTTTCAAATTGGCGATGAAACACAGAAATTGCATCGGAATTGAATACAAAAGGCACAATGCCGACTTAACTGTAAGAAAAGTAACTCATCTATGAGTTTGTGGTTTGAGCCTTCCCTGGGAGAGCAGTATTAGATTCCGATGCACCACACCAGTTTTACTGTATCCCTTGGATTTCAAATTGACGATGAGACACAGAAATTGCATCGGGATTGAATACAAAAAGCACAATGCCGACTTAACTATAAGAAAAGTAACTCATCTATGAGTTTGTGCATTGGGCCTCTCCTGGGGGAGCAGTATTAGATTCCGATGCACCACAGCAGTTTTACTGTATCCCTTGGCTTTCAAATAGAAGATGAACCACCGAAATTGCATAGGGATTTAATACAAGAGGCACAATGCCGACTGAACGATATGAAAAGTAACTCAACTATGATTTTGTGCTTTTTGTCTTTCCTGGGAGAGGAGTATTAGGATCCGATGCACTACAGCAGTTTTACTGTATCCCTTGGCTTTCAAATTGACGATGAAACACAGAAATTGCATCGGGATTGAATACAAAGGGCACAATGCCCACTTAACCATAAGAAAAGGAACTCATCTATGAGTTTGTGCTTTGAGCCTTTCCTGGGATAGCAGTATTAGATTCCGATGCACCGCAGCTGTTTTACTGTATCCTTGGCTTTCAAATTGACGACGAAACACAAAATTGCATCGGGATTGAATACAAAGGGCACAATGCCGACTTAACTATAAGAAAAGTAACTCATCTATGAGTTTGTGCTTTGAGCCTTTCCTGGGAGAGCAGTATTAGTTTCTGAGGCACCACAGCGGTTTTACTGTATCCCTTGGCTTTCAAATTAACGATGAAACACAGAAATTGCATCGGAATTGATACAAAAGGCACAATGCCGACTTAACTATATGAATAGTAACTTATCTATGAGTTTGTGCTTTGAGCCATTCCTGGGAGAGCAGTATTAGATTCCTATGCACCACAGCAGTTTTACTGTATCCCTTGGCTTTCAAATTGAAATGATGCATATAAATTGCATCGGGGTTGAATACAAAAAGCACAATGCCGACTTAAGAAAAGTAACTCATCTATGAGTTTGTGCATTGGGCCTTTCCTGGGGGAGCAGTATTAGATTCCGATGCACCACAGCAGCTTTACTGTATCCCTTGGCTTTCAATTTGACGATGAAACACAGAAATTGCATCGGGGGTGAATACAAAAGGCACAATGCCGAATTAACTATAAGAAAAGTACCTCATCTATGAGTTTGTGCTTTGAGCCTTTCCTGGGAGAGCGGTATAGGTATCCGGTGCATAACTGCAGGATTACTGTATCCCTTGGACCCTCACATTGATGATGAGACACTAATTGCGTGGGGAATGAGTATATAAAGCACAATGCAGACTTACATACCAGAGGAGGAACACTTCTAAGAGTTTCTGTTTTGAGCCTTTGCTGGGAGACCAGTATTAGATTCCGATGCACCACTGCAGGTTTACTGTATCCCTTGCATCTTCACATTGACGATGAAACAGAGAAATTGCATCGGGATTAAATACAAAAGCCACGATGTTTACTTACATACAAGAGGACTAGCTCTTCTAATACGTTGTGCTTTGAGCATTTCCTGGGAGAGCAGTATTAGATTCCGATGCACCACAGCAGTTTTACTGTATCCATGGCTTTCAAATTGGCGATGAAACACAGAATTCGCATCGGGATTGAATACAAAAGGCACAATGCCGACTTAACTATATGAATAGTAACTCACCTACGAGTTTGTGCTTTGAGCCTTTCCTGGGAATGCAGTATTAGATTCCGATGCACCACACCAGTTTTACTGTATCCTTGGCTTTCAAATTGACGATGAAACACAGAAATTGCATCGGGATTAAGTACAAAAGGCACAATGCCGACTTAACTATAAGAAAAGTAACTCATCTGTGAGTTTGTGCTTTGAGTCTTTTCTGGGAGAGCAGTATTCGGTTCCGATGCAGCACAGCAGTTTTACTGGATCCCTTGGCTTTCAAATTGACGATGAATCACAGAAATTGCATCGGGATTGAGTACAAAAGGCACAATGCAGACTTAACTATAAGAAAAGTAACTCATCTATGAGTTTGTGCTTTGAGCCTTCCCTGGGAGAGCAGTATTAGATGCCGATGCACCACAGCAGTTTTACTGTATCCCTTGGCTTTCGATTTGACGATGAAACACAGAAATTGAATCGGGATTGAATACAATGCACAATACCGACTTAACTGTAAGAAAAGTAACTCGTCTATGAGTTTGTGCTTTGTGCCTTTCCTGGGAGAGCAATATTAAATTCCGCTGCACCACGGCAGTTTTAGTGTATCCCTTGGCTTTCAAATTGATGATGAAACACATAAATTGCATCGGGATTGAATACAAAAGGCACAATGCCGATTTCACTATAAGATAAGTAACTCATCTATGAGTTTGTGTTTTGAGGCTTTCCTGGGAGAGCAGTATTAGATTCCGATGCACCGCAGCAGTTTTACTGTATCCCTTGGCTTTCAAGTTGACGATGAAACACTGAAATTGCATCGGGACTGAATACAAAAGGCACAATGCCGACTTAACTATAAGAAAAGTAACTCATCTATGAGTTTATGCTTTGGGCCTTTTCTGGGAGAGCAGTATTCGGTTCCGATGCAGCACAGCAGTTTTACTGTATCCCTTGGCTTACAAATTGACGATGAAACACAGAAATTGCATCGGGATTGAATACAAAAGGCACAATGCCGACTTAACGATAGGAAAAGTAACTCATCTATGAGTTTGTGCTTTGAGCCTTTCCTGGGAGAGCAATATTAGATTCCGATGCACCACAGCAGTTTTACTGTATCCCTTGGCTTTCAAATTGACGATGAGACACAGAAATCGCATCGGGATTGAATACAAAAGGCACAATGCCGACTTAACTATATGAATAGTAACTCATCTACGAGTTTGTGCATTGAGCCTTTCCTGGGAAAGCAGTATTAGATTCCGATGCACCACAGCAGTTTTACTGAGTCGCTTGGCTTTCAAATTGACGATGAAACACAGAAATTGCATCGGGAGTGAATACAAAAGGCACAATGCCGACTTAACTATAAGAAAAGTAACTCGTCAATGAGTTTGTGCTTTGAGACTTTACTGGGAGAGCAATATTAGATTCTGATGCATCACAGCAGTTTTACTGTATCCCTTGGCTTTGAAATTGACAATGAAACACAGAAATTGCATCGGGACTGAATGCAAAAGGCACAATGCCGACTTGACCCTAAGATAAGAACTCATCTATGAGTTTGTGCTTTGAACCCTTCCTGGGAGAGCAGCATTAGATTCCGATGCACCGCAGCAGTTTTACTGTATCCCCTGGCTTTCAAATTGACGATGAAACACAGAAATTGCATCGGGACTGAATGCAAAAGGCACAATGCCGACTTAACCCTAAGATAAGAACTCATCTATGAGTTTGTGCTTTGAACCCTTCCTGGGAGAGCAGCATTAGATTCCGATGCACCGCAGCAGTTTTACTGTACCCTTGGCTTTCAAATTGACGATGTAACACAGAAATTGCTTCGGGATTGAATACAAATGGCACAATGCCGACTTAACTATAAGATAAGTAACTCATCTATGAGTTTGTGCTTTGAGGCTTTCCTGGGAGAGCAGTATTAGATTCCGATGCACCGCAGCAGTTTTACTGTATTCCTTGGCTTTCAAATTGACGATGAAACACAGAAATTGCATCGGGATTAAATACAAAAGGCACAATGCCGACTTAACTATAAGAAAAGTAACTCATCTATGAGTTTGTGATTTGAGCCTTTCCTGGGAGAGAAGTATTAGTTTCCGATGCACCACTGCAGGTTTACTATATCCCTTGGACTTTCACATTGATGATGAAACGCTAATTACGTCGGGAATGAGTATATAAAGCACAATGCTGACTTATATACCAGAGGAGGAACACTTCTAAGAGTTTGTGCTTTGAGCCTTTTGCTGGGAGACCAGTATTAGATTCCGATGCACCACTGCAGGTTTACTCTATCCCTTGGACCTTCACATTGACGATGAAACACAGAAATTGCATCGGGATTAAATACAAAAGGCACAATGCCGACTTACATACAAGAGGAGTAGCTCTTCTAATAAGTTGTGCTTTGAGCATTTCCTGGGAGACCAGTATTAGATTCCGATGCACCACTGCAGGTTTACTGTATCCCTTCTACCATCACAATGACGACGAAATAAAGAAATTGCATGGGCATTTAATTAAAAAGCCACAAGGCCGACTTATATACAAGAGGAGTATCTCTTCTATTAGCTTGTGCTTTCAGCCTTTCTTGGGAGCGCGGTATTAAACAACGATGCACCTCTATAGGTTTGCTGTATCCCCTTGAGCTTCACATTGACGATAAAACACCGAAATTGCATCGGGATTGAATACAAAAGGCACAATGCCGACTTAACTATAAGAAAAGTACCTCATCTATGAGTTTGTGCTTTGAGCCTTTCCTGGGAGAGCAGTATTAGATTCCGATGCACGACAGCAGTTTTACTGTATCCCTTGGCTTTCAAATTGAAGATAAACCACCGAAATTGCATAGGGATTTAATACAAAAGGCACAATGCCGACTGAACTATATGAAAAGTAACTCAACGATGAGTTTGTGTTTTTGTCTTTCCTGGGAGAGCAGTATTAGGATCCGATGCACTACAGCAGTTTTACTGTATCCCTTGGCTTTCAAATTGACGATGAAACACAGAAATTGGATCGGGATTGAATACAAAGGGCACAATGCCGTCTTAACTATAAGAAAAGTAACTCATCTATGAGTTTGTGCTTTGAGCCATTCATGGGAGAGCAATATTACATTCCGATGCACCACAGCGGTTTTACTGTATCCCTTGGCTTTCAAATTGACGATGAAGCACATAAATTGTATCGGGGTTGAATACAAAAGGCACAATGCCGACTTAACTATAAAAAAGTACATCATCTATGAGTTTGTGCTTTGAGCCTTTCCTGGGAGAGCACTATTAGATTCCGAAGCACCACAGCAGTTTTATTGTATCCCTTGGCTTTCAAATTGGCGATGAAACACAGAAATTGCATCGGAATTGAATACAAAAGGCACAATGCCGACTTAACTGTAAGAAAAGTAACTCATCTATGAGTTTGTGGTTTGAGCCTTCCCTGGGAGAGCAGTATTAGATTCCGATGCACCACACCAGTTTTACTGTATCCCTTGGATTTCAAATTGACGATGAGACACAGAAATTGCATCGGGATTGAATACAAAAAGCACAATGCCGACTTAACTATAAGAAAAGTAACTCATCTATGAGTTTGTGCATTGGGCCTCTCCTGGGGGAGCAGTATTAGATTCCGATGCACCACAGCAGTTTTACTGTATCCCTTGGCTTTCAAATAGAAGATGAACCACCGAAATTGCATAGGGATTTAATACAAGAGGCACAATGCCGACTGAACGATATGAAAAGTAACTCAACTATGAGTTTGTGCTTTTTGTCTTTCCTGGGAGAGGAGTATTAGGATCCGATGCACTACAGCAGTTTTACTGTATCCCTTGGCTTTCAAATTGACGATGAAACACAGAAATTGGATCGGGATTGAATACAAAGGGCACAATGCCGTCTTAACTATAAGAAAAGTAACTCATCTATGAGTTTGTGCTTTGAGCCTTTCCTGGGAGAGCAGTATCAGATTCTGAGGCACCACAGCGGTTTTACTGTATCCCTTGGCTTTCAAATTGACGATGAAACACAGAAATTGCATCGGGATTGAAGACAAATGGCACAATGCCGACTTAACTATATGAATAGTAACTCATCTATGAGTTTGTGCTTTGAGCCATTCATGGGAGAGCAATATTACATTCCGATGCACCACAGCGGTTTTACTGTATCCCTTGGCTTTCAAATTGACGATGAAGCACATAAATTGTATCGGGGTTGAATACAAAAGGCACAATGCCGACTTAACTATAAAAAAGTACATCATCTATGAGTTTGTGCTTTGAGCCTTTCCTGGGAGAGCACTATTAGATTCCGAAGCACCACAGCAGTTTTACTGTATCCCTTGGCTTTCAAATTGGCGATGAAACACAGAAATTGCATCGGAATTGAATACAAAAGGCACAATGCCGACTTAACTGTAAGAAAAGTAACTCATCTATGAGTTTGTGGTTTGAGCCTTCCCTGGGAGAGCAGTATTAGATTCCGATGCACCACACCAGTTTTACTGTATCCCTTGGATTTCAAATTGACGATGAGACACAGAAATTGCATCGGGATTGAATACAAAAAGCACAATGCCGACTTAACTATAAGAAAAGTAACTCATCTATGAGTTTGTGCATTGGGCCTCTCCTGGGGGAGCAGTATTAGATTCCGATGCACCACAGCAGTTTTACTGTATCCCTTGGCTTTCAAATAGAAGATGAACCACCGAAATTGCATAGGGATTTAATACAAGAGGCACAATGCCGACTGAACGATATGAAAAGTAACTCAACTATGAGTTTGTGCTTTTTGTCTTTCCTGGGAGAGGAGTATTAGGATCCGATGCACTACAGCAGTTTTACTGTATCCCTTGGATTTCAAATTAACGATGAAACACAGAAATTGCATCGGAATTGATACAAAAGGCACAATGCCGACTTAACTATATGAATAGTAACTTATCTATGAGTTTGTGCTTTGAGCCATTCCTGGGAGAGCAGTATTAGATTCCTATGCACCACAGCAGTTTTACTGTATCCCTTGGCTTTCAAATTGAAATGATGCATATAAATTGCATCGGGGTTGAATACAAAAAGCACAATGCCGACTTAAGAAAAGTAACTCATCTATGAGTTTGTGCATTGGGCCTTTCCTGGGGGAGCAGTATTAGATTCCGATGCACCACAGCAGTTTTACTGTATCCCTTGGCTTTCAATTTGACGATGAAACACAGAAATTGCATCGGGGGTGAATACAAAAGGCACAATGCCGAATTAACTATAAGAAAAGTACCTCATCTATGAGTTTGTGCTTTGAGCCTTTCCTGGGAGAGCGGTATAGGTTTCCGGTGCATAACTGCAGGATTACTGTATCCCTTGGACCCTCACATTGATGATGAGACACTAATTGCGTCGGGAATGAGTATATAAAGCACAATGCAGACTTACATACCAGAGGAGGAACACTTCTAAGAGTTTCTGTTTTGAGCCTTTGCTGGGAGACCAGTATTAGATTCCGATGCACCACTGCAGGTTTACTGTATCCCTTGCATCTTCACATTGACGATGAAACAGAGAAATTGCATCGGGATTAAATACAAAAGCCACGATGTTTACTTACATACAAGAGGACTAGCTCTTCTAATACGTTGTGCTTTGAGCATTTCCTGGGAGAGCAGTATTAGATTCCGATGCACCACAGCAGTTTTACTGTATCCATGGCTTTCAAATTGACGATGAAACACAGAAATCGCATCGGGATTGAATACAAAAGGCACAATGCCGACTTAACTATATGAATAGTAACTCACCTACGAGTTTGTGCTTTGAGCCTTTCCTGGGAATGCAGTATTAGATTCCGATGCACCACACCAGTTTTACTGTATCCTTGGCTTTCAAATTGACGATGAAACACAGAAATTGCATCGGGATTAAGTACAAAAGGCACAATGCCGACTTAACTATAAGAAAAGTAACTCATCTGTGAGTTTGTGCTTTGAGTCTTTTCTGGGAGAGCAGTATTCGGTTCCGATGCAGCACAGCAGTTTTACTGGATCCCTTGGCTTTCAAATTGACGATGAATCACAGAAATTGCATCGGGATTGAGTACAAAAGGCACAATGCAGACTTAACTATAAGAAAAGTAACTCATCTATGAGTTTGTGCTTTGAGCCTTCCCTGGGAGAGCAGTATTAGATGCCGATGCACCACAGCAGTTTTACTGTATCCCTTGGCTTTCGATTTGACGATGAAACACAGAAATTGAATCGGGATTGAATACAATGCACAATACCGACTTAACTGTAAGAAAAGTAACTCGTCTATGAGTTTGTGCTTTGTGCCTTTCCTGGGAGAGCAATATTAAATTCCGCTGCACCACGGCAGTTTTAGTGTATCCCTTGGCTTTCAAATTGATGATGAAACACATAAATTGCATCGGGATTGAATACAAAAGGCACAATGCCGATTTCACTATAAGATAAGTAACTCATCTATGAGTTTGTGTTTTGAGGCTTTCCTGGGAGAGCAGTATTAGATTCCGATGCACCGCAGCAGTTTTACTGTATCCCTTGGCTTTCAAGTTGACGATGAAACACTGAAATTGCATCGGGACTGAATACAAAAGGCACAATGCCGACTTAACTATAAGAAAAGTAACTCATCTATGAGTTTATGCTTTGGGCCTTTTCTGGGAGAGCAGTATTCGGTTCCGATGCAGCACAGCAGTTTTACTGTATCCCTTGGCTTACAAATTGACGATGAAACACAGAAATTGCATCGGGATTGAATACAAAAGGCACAATGCCGACTTAACGATAGGAAAAGTAACTCATCTATGAGTTTGTGCTTTGAGCCTTTCCTGGGAGAGCAATATTAGATTCCGATGCACCACAGCAGTTTTACTGTATCCCTTGGCTTTCAAATTGACGATGAGACACAGAAATCGCATCGGGATTGAATACAAAAGGCACAATGCCGACTTAACTATATGAATAGTAACTCATCTACGAGTTTGTGCATTGAGCCTTTCCTGGGAAAGCAGTATTAGATTCCGATGCACCAAAGCAGTTTTACTGAGTCGCTTGGCTTTCAAATTGACGATGAAACACAGAAATTGCATCGGGAGTGAATACAAAAGGCACAATGCCGACTTAACTATAAGAAAAGTAACTCGTCAATGAGTTTGTGCTTTGAGACTTTACTGGGAGAACAATATTAGATTCTGATGCATCACAGCAGTTTTACTGTATCCCTTGGCTTTGAAATTGACAATGAAACACAGAAATTGCATCGGGACTGAATGCAAAAGGCACAATGCCGACTTGACCCTAAGATAAGAACTCATCTATGAGTTTGTGCTTTGAACCCTTCCTGGGAGAGCAGCATTAGATTCCGATGCACCGCAGCAGTTTTACTGTATCCCCTGGCTTTCAAATTGACGATGAAACACAGAAATTGCATCGGGACTGAATGCAAAAGGCACAATGCCGACTTAACCCTAAGATAAGAACTCATCTATGAGTTTGTGCTTTGAACCCTTCCTGGGAGAGCAGCATTAGATTCCGATGCACCGCAGCAGTTTTACTGTACCCTTGGCTTTCAAATTGACGATGTAACACAGAAATTGCTTCGGGATTGAATACAAATGGCACAATGCCGACTTAACTATAAGATAAGTAACTCATCTATGAGTTTGTGCTTTGAGGCTTTCCTGGGAGAGCAGTATTAGATTCCGATGCACCGCAGCAGTTTTACTGTATTCCTTGGCTTTCAAATTGACGATGAAACACAGAAATTGCATCGGGAGTGTATACAAAAGGCACAATGCCGACTTAACTATAAGAAAAGTAACCCATCTATGAGTTTGTGCTTTGAGCCTTTCGTGGGAGAGCAGTATTAGATTCCGATGCACCGCAGCAGTTTTAATGTATCCTTGGCTTTCAAATTAATGACGAAACACAAAATTGCATCGAAATTGAATACAAATGGCACAATGCCGACTTAACTATATGAATAGTAACTCATCTATGAGTTTGTGCTTTGAGCCATTCCTGGGAGGGCAGTATTAGATTCCGATGCACCACAGCAGTTTTACTGAATCCCTTGGCTTTGAAATTGACGATGAAGCACATTAATTGCATCGGGGTTGAATACAAAATGCACAATGCCGACTTAACTATAAAAAAAGTTCCTCATCTATGAGTCTGTGCTTTGAGCCTTTCCTGGGAGAGCAGTATTAGATTCCGATGCACCACAGCAGTTTTACTGTATGCCTTGGCTTTCAAATTGACGATGAAACACAGAAATTGCATCGGAATTGAATACAAAAGGCACAATACCGACTTAACTATAAGAAAAGTAACTCATCTATGAGTTTGTGCTTTGAGCCTTTCCTGGGAGAGCAGTATTAGATTCCGATGCACCACAGCAGTTTTACTGTATCCATGGCTTTCAAATTGACGATGAAACACAGAAATCGCATCGGGATTGAATACAAAAGGCACAATGCCGACTTAACGATAGGAAAAGTAACTCATCTATGAGTTTGTGCTTTGGGCCTTTCCTGCGAGAGCAATATTAGATTCCGATGCACAACAGCAGTTTTACTGTATCCCTTGGCTTTCAAATTGACGATGAGACACAGAAATCGCATCGGGATTGAATACAAAAGGCACAATGCCGACTTAACTATATGAATAGTAACTCATCTACGAGTTTGTGCATTGAGACTTTCTGGGAAAGCAGTATTAGATTCCGATGCACCACAGCAGTTTTACTGAGTCGCTTGGCTTTCAAATTGACGATGAAACACAGAAATTGCATCGGGACTGAATACAAAAGGCTTAATGCCGACTTAACTATAAGAAAAGTAACTCGTCAATGAGTTTGTGCTTTGAGACTTTACTGGGAGAGCAATATTAGATTCCGATGCATCACAGCAGTTTTACTGTATCCCTTGGCTTTCAAATTGACAATGAAACACAGAATTGCAATGGGATGGAATACACAAGCACAATGGCGACCTAACTATAAGAAAGGTAACTCATCTATGAGTTTGTGCTTTGAGCCTTTCCTGGGAGAGCAGTATTAGATTACGATGGACCTTAGCAGTTTTACTGTATCCCTTGGCTTTCAAATTGACGATGAAACACAGAAATAGCATCGGGGTTGAATACAAAAGGCACAATGCCGTCTTAACTATAGGAAAATTTACTCATCTATGAGTTTGTGCTTTCAGCCTTTCCTGGGACAGCAGTATTAGATTCCAATGCACCGCAGCAGTTTTACTGTATCCCTTGGCTTTATAATTGACGATGAAACACAGAAATTGCATCGGGATTGAATACAAAAGTCACAATGCCGACTTAACTATAAGAAAAGCAACTCATCTATGAGTTTGTGCTTTGAGCCTTTCCTGGGAGAGCGGTATTAGTTTCCGATGCACCACTGAAGGTTTACTGTATCCCTTGGACCTTCACATTGATGATGAGACACTAATTGCGTCGGGAATGAGTATATTAAGCACAATGCAGACTTACATACCAGAGGAGGAACACTTCTAAGAGTTTGTGCTTTGAGCCTTTGCTGGGAGACCAGTATTAGATTCCGATGCACCACTGCAGGTTTACTGTATCCCATCGATCTTCACATTGACGATGAAACACAGAAATTGCATCGGGATCAAATACAAAATCCACAATGTTTACTTACATACAAGAGGAGTAGCTCTTCTAATACTTTGTGCTTTGAGCATTTCCTGGGATAGCAGTATTAGCTTCCGATGCACCACTGCTGGTTTACCGTATCCATTGGACGTTCACATTGTCGACGAAACACAGAAATTGCATGGGCATGTAATTAAAAAGCCAAAAGGCCGACGTATACACAAGAGGAGTATCTCTTCTAAGAGATTGTCCTTTGAGCCTTTCTTGGGAGCGCGGTATTAAAACACGATGCACTTCTATAGGTTTGCTGTATCCCCTTGACCTTCACTTTGAAGATGAAACACCGACATTGCATCGGGATTGAATACAAAAGGCACAATGCTGACTTAACTATTACAAAAGAAACTCATCTATGAGTTTGTGCTTTGAGCCATTCCTGGGAGAGCAGTATTAGTTTCCGATGCACCAGAGCAGTTTTACTGTATCCCTTGGCTATCACATTGACGATGAAACACAGAAATTGCATCGGGATTGAATACAAAAGGCACAATGACGACTTAACTATAAGAAAAGTAACTCATCTATGAGTTTGGGATTTGAGCCTTCCCTGGGAGAGCAGTAGTTGAAACCGATGCACCGCAGCAGTTTTACTGTATCCCTTGGCTTTCAAATTGACGATGAAACACAGAAATTGCATCGGGAGTGAATACAAAAGGCTTAATGCCGACTTAACTATAAGAAAAGTAACTCGTCAATGAGTTTGTGCTTTGTGCCTTTCCTGGGAGAGCAATATTACATTCCGCTGCACCACGGCAGTTTTAGTGTATCCCTTGGCTTTCAAATTGATGATGAAACACATAAATTGCATCGGGATTGAATACAAAAGGCACAATGCCGATTTCACTATAAGATAAGTAACTCATCTATGAGATTGTGTTTTGAGGCTTTCCTGGGAGAGCAGTATTAGATTCCGATGCACCGCAGCAGTTTTACTGTATCCCTTGGCTTTCAAGTTGACGATGAAACACTGAAATTGCATCGGGACTGAATACAAAAGGCACAATGCCGACTTAACTATAAGAAAAGTAACTCATCTATGAGTTTATGCTTTGGGCCTTTTCTGGGAGAGCAGTATTCGGTTCCGATGCAGCACAGCAGTTTTACTGTATCCCTTGGCTTACAAATTGACGATGAAACACAGAAATTGCATCGGGATTGAATACAAAAGGCACAATGCCGACTTAACGATAGGAAAAGTAACTCATCTATGAGTTTGTGCTTTGAGCCTTTCCTGGGAGAGCAATATTAGATTCCGATGCACCACAGCAGTTTTACTGTATCCCTTGGCTTTCAAATTGACGATGAGACACAGAAATCGCATCGGGATTGAATACAAAAGGCGCAATGCCGACTTAACTATATGAATAGTAACTCATCTACGAGTTTGTGCATTGAGCCTTTCCTGGGAAAGCAGTATTAGATTCCGATGCACCACAGCAGTTTTACTGAGTCGCTTGGCTTTCAAATTGACGATGAAACACAGAAATAGAATCGGGATCGAATACAAAAGACACAATGCCGACTTAACTATAAGAAGGGTAACTCATCTATGAGTTTGTGCTTTGAGCCTTTCCTGGGAGAGCAGTATCAGATTCCGATGCACCACAGCAGATTTACTGTACCCATTGGCTTTCAAATTGACGATGAAACACAGAAATTGCATCGGGATTGAATACAAAAGGCATAATGCCGACTTAACAATAAGGAAAGTAACTCATCTTGAGTTTGTGCTTCGGGTCTTTCCTGGAAGAGCAGATTAGATTTCGAAGCACCACAGCAGTTTTGCTCTAACCCTTGGCTTTCAAATTGACGATGAATCGCAGAAATTGCATCGGGATTGATACAAAAGGCACAATGCTGTCTTAACTATAGGAAAAGTAACTCATCTATGAGTTTGTGCTTTGATCCATTCCTGGGAGAGCAGTATTAGATTCCGATGCACCGCAGCAGTTTTAGTGTATCCTTGGCTTTCAAATTGACGACGAAACACAAAATTGCATCGGGATTGAATACAAAGGGCACAATGCCGACTTAACAATAAGAAAAGTAACTCATCTATGAGTTTGTGCTTTGAGCCTTTCCTGGGAGAGCAGTATTAGATTCTGAGGCACCACAGCGGTTTTTCTGTATCCCTTGGCTTTCAAATTGACGATGAAGCACATAAATTGCATCGGGGTTGAATACAAAAGGCACAATGCCGACTTAACTATAAAAAAAGTACCTCATCTATGAGTTTGTGCTTTGAGCCTTTCCTGGGAGAGCAGTATTAGATTCCGATGCACCACAGCAGTTTTACTGTTTGCCTTGGCTTTCAAATAGACGAAGAAACACAGAAATTGCATCGGAATTGAATACAAAAGCACAATGCCGACTTAACTATAAGAAAAGTAACTCATCAATGAGCTTGTGCATTGGGCCTATCCTGGGGGAGCAGTATTAGATTCCGATGCACCACAGCAGTTTTACTGTATCCCTTGGCTTTCAAATTGACGATGAAACACAGAAATTGCATCGGGATTGAATACAATGCACAATACCGACTTAACTATAAGAAAAGTAATTCATCCATGAGTTTGTGCTTTGAGCCTTTCCTGGGAGAGCAGTATTATATTCCGATGCACCACAGCAATTTTACTATACCCCTTGGCTTTCAAATTGACGATGAAACACAGAAATTGCATCGGGAAGGAATACAAAAGGTAAAATGCCGACTTAACTATAACAAAAGTAACTCATATATGAGTTTGTGCTTTGAGCCTTTCCTGGGAGAGCAGTATTAGATTCCGATGCACCACAGCAGTTTTACTGTATCCCTTGGCTGTCAAATTGACGATGAAACACAGAAATTGCATCGGGATTGAATACAATGCACAATACCGACTTAACTATAAGAAAAGTAACTCATCTATGAGTTTGTGCTTTGAGCCTTTCCTGGGAGAGCAGTATTAGATTCCGATGCACCGCAGCAGTTTCAATGTATCCTTGGCTTTCAAATTGACGACGAAACACAAAATTGCATCGGGATTGAATACAAAGGGCACAATGCCGACTTAACAATAAGAAAAGTAACTCATCTATGAGTTTGTGCTTTGAGCCTTTCCTGGGAGAGCAGTATTAGATTCGGAGGCACCACAGCGGTTTTACTGTATCCCTTGGCTTTCAAATTGACGATGAAGCACATAAATGGCATCGGGGTTGAATACAAAAGGCACAATGCCAACTTAACTATAAAAAAAGTACCTCTTCTATGAGTTTGTGCTTTGAGCCTTTCCTGGGAGAGCAGTATTAGATTCCGATGCACCACAGCAGTTTTACTGTTTGCCTTGGCTTTCAAATTGACGATGAAACACAGAAATTGCATCGGAATTGAATACAAAAGCACAATGCCGACTTAACTATAAGAAAAGTAACTCATCAATGAGCTTGTGCATTGGGCCTATCCTGGGGGAGCAGTATTAGATTCCGATGCACCACAGCAGTTTTACTGTATCCCTTGGCTTTCAATTTGATGATGAAACACAGAAATTGCATCGGGGGTGAATACAAAAGACACAATGCCGAATTAACTATAAGAAAAGTACCTCATCGATGAGTTTGTGCTTTGAGCCTTTCCTGGGAGAGCGGTATAGGTTTCCGATGCACCACCGCAGGTTTACTGTATCCCTTGGACCTTCACATTGATGATGAGACACTAATTGCGTCGGGAATTAGTATATAAAGCACAATGCAGACTTACATACCAGAGGAGGAACACTTCTAAGAGTTTCTGCTTTGAGTCTTTGCTTGGAGACCAGTATTAGATTCCGATGCACCACTGCAGGTTTACTGTATCCCTTGGATCTTCACATTGACGATGAAACTGAGAAATTACATCGGGATTAAATACAAAAGATACAATGTTTACTTACATACAAGAGGAGTAGCTCTTCTAATACGTTGTGCTTTGAGCATTTCCTGGGAGAGCAGAATTAGCTTCCGATGCACCACTGCAGGTTTACCGTATCGCTTGGACGTTCACATTGACGACGAAACACAGAAATTGCGTGGGCATTTAATTAAAAAGCCAAAAGGCCGACGTATATACAAGAGGAGTATCTCTTCTATGAGTTTTTGCTTTGAGCCTTTCTTGGGAGCGCGGTATTAAACAACGATGCACTTCTATAGGATTGCTGTATCCCCTTGACCTTCACTTTGACGATGAAACAGCGAATTTGCATCGGGATTGAATACAAAAGGCACAATACCGACTTAACTATAAGAAAAGTAACTCATCTATGAGTTTGTGCTTTGAGCCTTTCCTGGGAGAGCAGTATTAGATTCCGATGCACCACAGCAGTTTTACTGTATCCATGGCTTTCAAATTGACGATGAAACACAGAAATCGCATCGGGATGGAATACAAAAGGCACAATGCCGACTTTACTATATGAATAGTAACTCATCTACGAGTTTGTGCTTTGAGCTTTTCCTGGGAGAGCAGTATTAGATTCCGATGCACCACACCAGTTTTACTGTATCCCTTGGCTTTCAAATTGACGATGAAACACAGAAATTGCATCGGGATTAAATACAAAAGGCACAATGCCGACTTAACTATAAGAAAAGTAACTCATCTATGAGTTTGTGCTTTGATCCATTTCTGGGAGAGCAGTATTCGGTTCCGATGCAGCACAGCAGTTTTACTGGATCCCTTGGCTTTCAAATTGACGATGAAACACAGAAATTGCATCGGGATTGAATACAAAAGGCACAATGGCGACTTAACTATATGAATAGTGACTCATCTACGAGTTTGTGCATTGAGCCTTTCCTGCGAATCAGTACTAGATTCAGATGCACCACAGCAGTTTTACTGAGTCCCTTGGCTTTGAAATTGACGATGAAACACAGAAATTGCATCGGGAGTGAATACAAAAGGCACAATGCAGACATAACTATAAGAAAAGTAACTCGTCTATGAGTTTGTGCTTTGAGACTTTACTGGGAGAGCAATATTAGATTCCGATGCACCACAGCAGTTTTACTGTATCCCTTGGCTTTCAAATTGACGATGAAACACAGAAATTGCAATGGGATTGAATACACAAGCACAATGGCGACCTAACTATAAGAAAGGTAACTCATCTATGAGTTTGTGCCTTGAGCCTTTCCTGGGAGAGCAGTATTAGATTCCAATGCACCGCAGCAGTTTTACTGTATCCCTTGGCTTTCAAATTGACGATGAAGCACAGAAATTGCATCGGGATTGAATACAAAAGGCACAATGCCGACTTAACTATAAAAAAAGTTACTCACCTATGAGTTTGTGCTTTGAGCCTTTCCTGGGACAGCAGTATTAGTTTCTGAGGCACCACAGCGGTTTTACTGTTTCCCTTGGCTTTCAAATTAACGATGAAACACAGAAATTGCATCGGAATTGATACAAGAGGCACAATGCCGACTTAACTATATGAATAGTAACTCATCTATGAGTTTGTGCTTTGAGCCATTCCTGGGAGAGCAGTATTAGATTCCGATGCACCACAGCAGTTTTACTGTATCCCTTTGCTTTCAAATTGAAATGATGCATATTAATTGCATCGGGGTTGAATACAAAAGGCACAATGCCGACTTAACTATAAAAAAAGTACCTCATCTATGAGTTTGTGCTTTGAGCCTTTCCTGGGAGAGCAGTATTAGATTCCGATGCACCACAGCAGTTTTACTGTGTCCCTCGGCTTTCAAATTGACAATGAAACACAGAAATTGCATCGGAATTGATACAAAAGGCACAATGCCGACTGAACTATAAGAAAAGAAACTCATCTATGAGTTTGTGGTTTGAGCCTTCCCTGGGAGAGCAGTATTAGATTCCGATGCACCACACCAGTTTTACTGTATCCCTTGGCTTTCAAATTGACGATGAGACACAGAAATTGCATCGGGATTGAATACAAAAAGCACAATGCCGGCTTAAGAAAAGTAACTCATCTATGAGTTTGTGCACTGGGCCTTTCCTGGGGGAGCAGTATTAGATTCCGATGCACCACAGCAGTTTTGCTGTATCCCTTGGCTTTCAATTTGACGATGAAACACAGAAATTGCATCGGGGGTGAATACAAAAGGCACAATGCCGAATTAACTATAAGAAAAGTACCTCATCTATGAGTTTGTGCTTTGAGCCTTTCCTGGGAGAGCGGTATAGGTTTCCGGTGCACCACTGCAGGTTTACTGTATCCCTTGGACCTTCACATTGATGATGAGACACTAATTGCGTCGGGAATGAGTATATAAAGCACAATGCAGACTTACATACCAGTATTATATTCCGATGCACCACAGCAATTTTACTGTACCACTTGGCTTTCAAATTGACGATGAAACACAGAAATTGCATCGGGATTGAATACAAAAGGTAAAATGCCGACTTAACTATAAGAAAAGTAACTCATCTATGAGTTTGTGCTTTGAGCCTTTCCTGGGAGAGCAGTATTAGATTCCGATGCACCACAGCAGTTTTACTGTATCCCTTGGCTGTCAAATTGACGATGAAACACAGAAATTGCATCGGGATTGAATACAAAGGGCACAATGCCGACTTAACTATAAGAAAAGTAACTCATCTATGAGTTTGTAGTTTGAGCCTTTCCTGGAAGAGCAGTATTAGATTCCGATGCACCACAACGATTTACTGTATCCCTTGGCTTTCAAATTGACGATGAAGCACATAAATTGCATCGGGATCGAATAGAAAAGGCACAATGCCGACTTAATTATAAGAAAAGTAACTAATGTATGAGTTTGTGCTTTGAGCCTTTCCTGGGAGAGTAGTATTAGATTCCGATGCACCACAGCAGTTTTACTGTATCCCTTGGCTTTCAAATTGACGATGAAACACAGAAATTGCATCGGGATTGAATACAATGCACAATACCGACTTAACTATAAGAAAAGTAACTCATCTATGAGTTTGTGCTTTGAGCCTTTCCTGGGAGAGCAGTATTAGATTCCGATGCACCGCAGCAGTTTTAATGTATCCTTGGCTTTCAAATTGACGATGAAACACAGAAATTGCATCGGGATTGAATACAAAAGGTAAAATGCCGACTTAACTATAACAAAAGTAACTCATATATGAGTTTGTGCTTTGAGCCTTTCCTGGGAGAGCAGTATTAGATTCCGATGCACCACAGCAGTTTTACTGTATCCCTTGGCTGTCAAATTGACGATGAAACACAGAAATTGCATCGGGATTGAATACAATGCACAATACCGACTTAACTATAAGAAAAGTAACTCATCTATGAGTTTGTGCTTTGAGCCTTTCCTGGGAGAGCAGTATTAGATTCCGATGCACCGCAGCAGTTTTAATGTATCCTTGGCTTTCAAATTGACGACGAAACACAAAATTGCATCGGGATTGAATACAAAGGGCACAATGCCGACTTAACAATAAGAAAAGTAACTCATCTATGAGTTTGTGCTTTGAGCCTTTCCTGGGAGAGCAGTATTAGATTCGGAGGCACCACAGCGGTTTTACTGTATCCCTTGGCTTTCAAATTGACGATGAAGCACATAAATGGCATCGGGGTTGAATACAAAAGGCACAATGCCAACTTAACTATAAAAAAAGTACCTCTTCTATGAGTTTGTGCTTTGAGCCTTTCCTGGGAGAGCAGTATTAGATTCCGATGCACCACAGCAGTTTTACTGTTTGCCTTGGCTTTCAAATTGACGATGAAACACAGAAATTGCATCGGAATTGAATACAAAAGCACAATGCCGACTTAACTATAAGAAAAGTAACTCATCAATGAGCTTGTGCATTGGGCCTATCCTGGGGGAGCAGTATTAGATTCCGATGCACCACAGCAGTTTTACTGTATCCCTTGGCTTTCAATTTGATGATGAAACACAGAAATTGCATCGGGGGTGAATACAAAAGACACAATGCCGAATTAACTATAAGAAAAGTACCTCATCGATGAGTTTGTGCTTTGAGCCTTTCCTGGGAGAGCGGTATAGGTTTCCGATGCACCACCGCAGGTTTACTGTATCCCTTGGACCTTCACATTGATGATGAGACACTAATTGCGTCGGGAATTAGTATATAAAGCACAATGCAGACTTACATACCAGAGGAGGAACACTTCTAAGAGTTTCTGCTTTGAGTCTTTGCTTGGAGACCAGTATTAGATTCCGATGCACCACTGCAGGTTTACTGTATCCCTTGGATCTTCACATTGACGATGAAACTGAGAAATTACATCGGGATTAAATACAAAAGATACAATGTTTACTTACATACAAGAGGAGTAGCTCTTCTAATACGTTGTGCTTTGAGCATTTCCTGGGAGAGCAGAATTAGCTTCCGATGCACCACTGCAGGTTTACCGTATCGCTTGGACGTTCACATTGACGACGAAACACAGAAATTGCGTGGGCATTTAATTAAAAAGCCAAAAGGCCGACGTATATACAAGAGGAGTATCTCTTCTATGAGTTTTTGCTTTGAGCCTTTCTTGGGAGCGCGGTATTAAACAACGATGCACTTCTATAGGATTGCTGTATCCCCTTGACCTTCACTTTGACGATGAAACAGCGAATTTGCATCGGGATTGAATACAAAAGGCACAATACCGACTTAACTATAAGAAAAGTAACTCATCTATGAGTTTGTGCTTTGAGCCTTTCCTGGGAGAGCAGTATTAGATTCCGATGCACTACAGCAGTTTTACTGTATCCATGGCTTTCAAATTGACGATGAAACACAGAAATCGCATCGGGATGGAATACAAAAGGCACAATGCCGACTTTACTATATGAATAGTAACTCATCTACGAGTTTGTGCTTTGAGCTTTTCCTGGGAGAGCAGTATTAGATTCCGATGCACCACACCAGTTTTACTGTATCCCTTGGCTTTCAAATTGACGATGAAACACAGAAATTGCATCGGGATTAAATACAAAAGGCACAATGCCGACTTAACTATAAGAAAAGTAACTCATCTATGAGTTTGTGCTTTGATCCATTTCTGGGAGAGCAGTATTCGGTTCCGATGCAGCACAGCAGTTTTACTGGATCCCTTGGCTTTCAAATTGACGATGAAACACAGAAATTGCATCGGGATTGAATACAAAAGGCACAATGGCGACTTAACTATATGAATAGTGACTCATCTACGAGTTTGTGCATTGAGCCTTTCCTGCGAATCAGTACTAGATTCAGATGCACCACAGCAGTTTTACTGAGTCCCTTGGCTTTGAAATTGACGATGAAACACAGAAATTGCATCGGGAGTGAATACAAAAGGCACAATGCAGACATAACTACAAGAAAAGTAACTCGTCTATGAGTTTGTGCTTTGAGACTTTACTGGGAGAGCAATATTAGATTCCGATGCACCACAGCAGTTTTACTGTATCCCTTGGCTTTCAAATTGACGATGAAACACAGAAATTGCAATGGGATTGAATACACAAGCACAATGGCGACCTAACTATAAGAAAGGTAACTCATCTATGAGTTTGTGCCTTGAGCCTTTCCTGGGAGAGCAGTATTAGATTCCAATGCACCGCAGCAGTTTTACTGTATCCCTTGGCTTTCAAATTGACGATGAAGCACAGAAATTGCATCGGGATTGAATACAAAAGGCACAATGCCGACTTAACAATAAAAAAAGTTACTCACCTATGAGTTTGTGCTTTGAGCCTTTCCTGGGACAGCAGTATTAGTTTCTGAGGCACCACAGCGGTTTTACTGTTTCCCTTGGCTTTCAAATTAACGATGAAACACAGAAATTGCATCGGAATTGATACAAGAGGCACAATGCCGACTTAACTATATGAATAGTAACTCATCTATGAGTTTGTGCTTTGAGCCATTCCTGGGAGAGCAGTATTAGATTCCGATGCACCACAGCAGTTTTACTGTATCCCTTTGCTTTCAAATTGAAATGATGCATATAAATTGCATCGGGGTTGAATACAAAAGGCACAATGCCGACTTAACTATAAAAAAAGTACCTCATCTATGAGTTTGTGCTTTGAGCCTTTCCTGGGAGAGCAGTATTAGATTCCGATGCACCACAGCAGTTTTACTGTGTCCCTCGGCTTTCAAATTGACAATGAAACACAGAAATTGCATCGGAATTGATACAAAAGGCACAATGCCGACTGAACTATAAGAAAAGAAACTCATCTATGAGTTTGTGGTTTGAGCCTTCCCTGGGAGAGCAGTATTAGATTCCGATGCACCACACCAGTTTTACTGTATCCCTTGGCTTTCAAATTGACGATGAGACACAGAAATTGCATCGGGATTGAATACAAAAAGCACAATGCCGGCTTAAGAAAAGTAACTCATCTATGAGTTTGTGCACTGGGCCTTTCCTGGGGGAGCAGTATTAGATTCCGATGCACCACAGCAGTTTTGCTGTATCCCTTGGCTTTCAATTTGACGATGAAACACAGAAATTGCATCGGGGGTGAATACAAAAGGCACAATGCCGAAATAACTATAAGAAAAGTACCTCATCTATGAGTTTGTGCTTTGAGCCTTTCCTGGGAGAGCGGTATAGGTTTCCGGTGCACCACTGCAGGTTTACTGTATCCCTTGGACCTTCACATTGATGATGAGACACTAATTGCGTCGGGAATGAGTATATAAAGCACAATGCAGACTTACATACCAGTATTATATTCCGATGCACCACAGCAATTTTACTGTACCACTTGGCTTTCAAATTGACGATGAAACACAGAAATTGCATCGGGATTGAATACAAAAGGTAAAATGCCGACTTAACTATAAGAAAAGTAACTCATCTATGAGTTTGTGCTTTGAGCCTTTCCTGGGAGAGCAGTATTAGATTCCGATGCACCACAGCAGTTTTACTGTATCCCTTGGCTGTCAAATTGACGATGAAACACAGAAATTGCATCGGGATTGAATACAAAGGGCACAATGCCGACTTAACTATAAGAAAAGTAACTCATCTATGAGTTTGTAGTTTGAGCCTTTCCTGGAAGAGCAGTATTAGATTCCGATGCACCACAACGATTTACTGTATCCCTTGGCTTTCAAATTGACGATGAAGCACATAAATTGCATCGGGATCGAATAGAAAAGGTACAATGCCGACTTAATTATAAGAAAAGTAACTAATGTATGAGTTTGTGCTTTGAGCCTTTCCTGGGAGAGTAGTATTAGATTCCGATGCACCACAGCAGTTTTACTGTATCCCTTGGCTTTCAAATTGATGATGAAACGCAGAAATTGCATCGGGGTTGAGTACATAAGGCACAATGCCGTCTTAACTATAGGAAAAGTTACTGATCTATGAGTTTGTGCTTTGAGCCTTTCCTGGGAGAGCAGTATAAGATTCTGATGCACCGCAGCAGTTTTACTGTATCCCTTGGCTTTCAAATTGACGATGAAACACAGAAATTGCATCGGGATTGAATACAAAAGGCACAATGCCGACTTAACTATAAGAAAAGTAACTCTTCTATGAGTTTGTGCTTTTAGCCTTCTCTGGGAGAGCAGTATTAGATTCCGATGCACCGCATTAGTTTTACTGTATCCCTTGGCTTTCAAATTGACAAGGAAACACAGAAATTGCAACGGGATTGAATATAAATGGCACAATGTCGACTTAACTACAAGAAAAGTATCTCATCTATGAGTTTGTGCTTTGAGCCTTTCCTGGGAGAGCAGTATTAGATTCCGATGCACCACAACGATTTACTGTATCCCTTGGCTTTCAAATTGACGATGAAGCACATAAATGTCATCGGGGTTGAATACAAAAGGCACAATGCCAACTTAACTATAATAAAAGTACCTCTTCTATGAGTTTGTGCTTTGAGCCTTTCCTGGGAGAGCAGTATTAGATTCCGATGCACCACAGCAGTTTTACTGTTTGCCTTGGCTTTCAAATTGACGATGAAACACAGAAATTGCATCGGAATTGAATACAAAAGCACAATGCCGACTTAACTATAAGAAAAGTAACTCATCAATGAGCTTGTGCATTGGGCCTATCCTGGGGGAGCAGTATTAGATTCCGATGCACCACAGCAGTTTTACTGTATCCCTTGGCTTTCAATTTGATGATGAAACACAGAAATTGCATCGGGGGTGAATACAAAAGACACAATGCCGAATTAACTATAAGAAAAGTACCTCATCGATGAGTTTGTGCTTTGAGCCTTTCCTGGGAGAGCGGTATAGGTTTCCGATGCACCACCGCAGGTTTACTGTATCCCTTGGACCTTCACATTGATGATGAGACACTAATTGCGTCGGGAATTAGTATATAAAGCACAATGCAGACTTACATACCAGAGGAGGAACACTTCTAAGAGTTTCTGCTTTGAGTCTTTGCTTGGAGACCAGTATTAGATTCCGATGCACCACTGCAGGTTTACTGTATCCCTTGGATCTTCACATTGACGATGAAACTGAGAAATTACATCGGGATTAAATACAAAAGATACAATGTTTACTTACATACAAGAGGAGTAGCTCTTCTAATACGTTGTGCTTTGAGCATTTCCTGGGAGAGCAGAATTAGCTTCCGATGCACCACTGCAGGTTTACCGTATCGCTTGGACGTTCACATTGACGACGAAACACAGAAATTGCGTGGGCATTTAATTAAAAAGCCAAAAGGCCGACGTATATACAAGAGGAGTATCTCTTCTATGAGTTTTTGCTTTGAGCCTTTCTTGGGAGCGCGGTATTAAACAACGATGCACTTCTATAGGATTGCTGTATCCCCTTGACCTTCACTTTGACGATGAAACAGCGAATTTGCATCGGGATTGAATACAAAAGGCACAATACCGACTTAACTATAAGAAAAGTAACTCATCTATGAGTTTGTGCTTTGAGCCTTTCCTGGTAGAGCAGTATTAGATTCCGATGTACCACAGCAGTTTTACTGTATCCATGGCTTTCAAATTGACGATGAAACACAGAAATCGCATCGGGATGGAATACAAAAGGCACAATGCCGACTTTACTATATGAATAGTAACTCATCTACGAGTTTGTGCTTTGAGCTTTTCCTGGGAGAGCAGTATTAGATTCCGATGCACCACACCAGTTTTACTGTATCCCTTGGCTTTCAAATTGACGATGAAACACAGAAATTGCATCGGGATTAAATACAAAAGGCACAATGCCGACTTAACTATAAGAAAAGTAACTCATCTATGAGTTTGTGCTTTGATCCATTTCTGGGAGAGCAGTATTCGGTTCCTATGCAGCACAGCAGTTTTACTGGATCCCTTGGCTTTCAAATTGACGATGAAACACAGAAATTGCATCGGGATTGAATACAAAAGGCACAATGGCCACTTAACTATATGAATAGTGACTCATCTACGAGTTTGTGCATTGAGCCTTTCCTGCGAATCAGTACTAGATTCAGATGCACCACAGCAGTTTTACTGAGTCCCTTGGCTTTGAAATTGACGATGAAACACAGAAATTGCATCGGGAGTGAATACAAAAGGCACAATGCAGACATAACTATAAGAAAAGTAACTCGTCTATGAGTTTGTGCTTTGAGACTTTACTGGGAGAGCAATATTAGATTCCGATGCACCACAGCAGTTTTAGTGTATCCCTTGGCTTTCAAATTGACGATGAAACACAGAAATTGCAATGGGATTGAATACACAAGCACAATGGCGACCTAACTATAAGAAAGGTAACTCATCTATGAGTTTGTGCCTTGAGCCTTTCCTGGGAGAGCAGTATTAGATTCCAATGCACCGCAGCAGTTTTACTGTATCCCTTGGCTTTGAAATTGACGATGAAGCACAGAAATTGCATCGGGATTGAATACAAAAGGCACAATGCCGACTTAACTATAAAAAAAGTTACTCACCTATGAGTTTGTGCTTTGAGCCTTTCCTGGGACAGCAGTATTAGTTTCTGAGGCACCACAGCGGTTTTACTGTTTCCCTTGGCTTTCAAATTAACGATGAAACACAGAAATTGCATCGGAATTGATACAAGAGGCACAATGCCGACTTAACTATATGAATAGTAACTCATCTATGAGTTTGTGCTTTGAGCCATTCCTGGGAGAGCAGTATTAGATTCCGATGCACCACAGCAGTTTTACTGTATCCCTTTGCTTTCAAATTGAAATGATGCATATAAATTGCATCGGGGTTGAATACAAAAGGCACAATGCCGACTTAACTATAAAAAAAGTACCTCATCTATGAGTTTGTGCTTTGAGCCTTTCCTGGGAGAGCAGTATTAGATTCCGATGCACCACAGCAGTTTTACTGTGTCCCTCGGCTTTCAAATTGACAATGAAACACAGAAATTGCATCGGAATTGATACAAAAGGCACAATGCCGACTGAACTATAAGAAAAGAAACTCATCTATGAGTTTGTGGTTTGAGCCTTCCCTGGGAGAGCAGTATTAGATTCCGATGCACCACACCAGTTTTACTGTATCCCTTGGCTTTCAAATTGACGATGAGACACAGAAATTGCATCGGGATTGAATACAAAAAGCACAATGCCGGCTTAAGAAAAGTAACTCATCTATGAGTTTGTGCACTGGGCCTTTCCTGGGGGAGCAGTATTAGATTCCGATGCACCACAGCAGTTTTGCTGTATCCCTTGGCTTTCAATTTGACGATGAAACACAGAAATTGCATCGGGGGTGAATACAAAAGGCACAATGCCGAATTAACTATAAGAAAAGTACCTCATCTATGAGTTTGTGCTTTGAGCCTTTCCTGGGAGAGCGGTATAGGTTTCCGGTGCACCACTGCAGGTTTACTGTATCCCTTGGACCTTCACATTGATGATGAGACACTAATTGCGTCGGGAATGAGTATATAAAGCACAATGCAGACTTACATACCAGTATTATATTCCGATGCACCACAGCAATTTTACTGTACCACTTGGCTTTCAAATTGACGATGAAACACAGAAATTGCATCGGGATTGAATACAAAAGGTAAAATGCCGACTTAACTATAAGAAAAGTAACTCATCTATGAGTTTGTGCTTTGAGCCTTTCCTGGGAGAGCAGTATTAGATTCCGATGCACCACAGCAGTTTTACTGTATCCCTTGGCTGTCAAATTGACGATGAAACACAGAAATTGCATCGGGATTGAATACAAAGGGCACAATGCCGACTTAACTATAAGAAAAGTAACTCATCTATGAGTTTGTAGTTTGAGCCTTTCCTGGAAGAGCAGTATTAGATTCCGATGCACCACAGCAGTTTTACTGTTTGCCTTGGCTTTCAAATTGACGATGAAACACAGAAATTGCATCGGAATTGAATACAAAAGCACAATGCCGACTTAACTATAAGAAAAGTAACTCATCAATGAGCTTGTGCAATGGGCCTATCCTGGGGGAGCAGTATTAGATTCCGATGCACCACAGCAGTTTTACTGTATCCCTTGGCTTTCAATTTGATGATGAAACACAGAAATTGCATCGGGGGTGAATACAAAAGGCACAATGCCGAATTAACTATAAGAAAAGTACCTCATCGATGAGTTTGTGCTTTGAGCCTTTCCTGGGAGAGCGGTATAGGTTTCCGATGCACCACCGCAGGTTTACTGTATCCCTTGGACCTTCACATTGATGATGAGACACTAATTGCGTCGGGAATTAGTATATAAAGCACAATGCAGACTTACATACCAGAGGAGGAACACTTCTAAGAGTTTCTGCTTTGAGTCTTTGCTTGGAGACCAGTATTAGATTCCGATGCACCACTGCAGGTTTACTGTATCCCTTGGATCTTCACATTGACGATGAAACTGAGAAATTACATCGGGATTAAATACAAAAGATACAATGTTTACTTACATACAAGAGGAGTAGCTCTTCTAATACGTTGTGCTTTGAGCCTTTCCTGGTAGAGCAGTATTAGATTCCGATGTACCACAGCAGTTTTACTGTATCCATGGCTTTCAAATTGACGATGAAACACAGAAATCGCATCGGGATGGAATACAAAAGGCACAATGCCGACTTTACTATATGAATAGTAACTCATCTACGAGTTTGTGCTTTGAGCTTTTCCTGGGAGAGCAGTATTAGATTCCGATGCACCACACCAGTTTTACTGTATCCCTTGGCTTTCAAATTGACGATGAAACACAGAAATTGCATCGGGATTAAATACAAAAGGCACAATGCCGACTTAACTATAAGAAAAGTAACTCATCTATGAGTTTGTGCTTTGATCCATTTCTGGGAGAGCAGTATTCGGTTCCTATGCAGCACAGCAGTTTTACTGGATCCCTTGGCTTTCAAATTGACGATGAAACACAGAAATTGCATCGGGATTGAATACAAAAGGCACAATGGCGACTTAACTATATGAATAGTGACTCATCTACGAGTTTGTGCATTGAGCCTTTCCTGCGAATCAGTACTAGATTCAGATGCACCACAGCAGTTTTACTGAGTCCCTTGGCTTTGAAATTGACGATGAAACACAGAAATTGCATCGGGAGTGAATACAAAAGGCACAATGCAGACATAACTATAAGAAAAGTAACTCGTCTATGAGTTTGTGCTTTGAGACTTTACTGGGGGAGCAATATTAGATTCCGATGCACCACAGCAGTTTTACTGTATCCCTTGGCTTTCAAATTGACGATGAAACACAGAAATTGCAATGGGATTGAATACACAAGCACAATGGCGACCTAACTATAAGAAAGGTAACTCATCTATGAGTTTGTGCCTTGAGCCTTTCCTGGGAGAGCAGTATTAGATTCCAATGCACCGCAGCAGTTTTACTGTATCCCTTGGCTTTGAAATTGACGATGAAGCACAGAAATTGCATCGGGATTGAATACAAAAGGCACAATGCCGACTTAACTATAAAAAAAGTTACTCACCTATGAGTTTGTGCTTTGAGCCTTTCCTGGGACAGCAGTATTAGTTTCTGAGGCACCACAGCGGTTTTACTGTTTCCCTTGGCTTTCAAATTAACGATGAAACACAGAAATTGCATCGGAATTGATACAAGAGGCACAATGCCGACTTAACTATATGAATAGTAACTCATCTATGAGTTTGTGCTTTGAGCCATTCCTGGGAGAGCAGTATTAGATTCCGATGCACCACACCAGTTTTACTGTGTCCCTCGGCTTTCAAATTGACAATGAAACACAGAAATTGCATCGGAATTGATACAAAAGGCACAATGCCGACTGAACTATAAGAAAAGAAACTCATCTATGAGTTTGTGGTTTGAGCCTTCCCTGGGAGAGCAGTATTAGATTCCGATGCACCACACCAGTTTTACTGTATCCCTTGGCTTTCAAATTGACGATGAGACACAGAAATTGCATCGGGATTGAATACAAAAAGCACAATGCCGGCTTAAGAAAAGTAACTCATCTATGAGTTTGTGCACTGGGCCTTTCCTGGGGGAGCAGTATTAGATTCCGATGCACCACAGCAGTTTTGCTGTATCCCTTGGCTTTCAATTTGACGATGAAACACAGAAATTGCATCGGGGGTGAATACAAAAGGCACAATGCCGAATTAACTATAAGAAAAGTACCTCATCTATGAGTTTGTGCTTTGAGCCTTTCCTGGGAGAGCGGTATAGGTTTCCGGTGCACCACTGCAGGTTTACTGTATCCCTTGGACCTTCACATTGATGATGAGACACTAATTGCGTCGGGAATGAGTATATAAAGCACAATGCAGACTTACATACCAGTATTATATTCCGATGCACCACAGCAATTTTACTGTACCACTTGGCTTTCAAATTGACGATGAAACACAGAAATTGCATCGGGATTGAATACAAAAGGTAAAATGCCGACTTAACTATAAGAAAAGTAACTCATCTATGAGTTTGTGCTTTGAGCCTTTCCTGGGAGAGCAGTATTAGATTCCGATGCACCACAGCAGTTTTACTGTATCCCTTGGCTGTCAAATTGACGATGAAACACAGAAATTGCATCGGGATTGAATACAAAGGGCACAATGCCGACTTAACTATAAGAAAAGTAACTCATCTATGAGTTTGTAGTTTGAGCCTTTCCTGGAAGAGCAGTATTAGATTCCGATGCACCACAGCAGTTTTACTGTTTGCCTTGGCTTTCAAATTGACGATGAAACACAGAAATTGCATCGGAATTGAATACAAAAGCACAATGCCGACTTAACTATAAGAAAAGTAACTCATCAATGAGCTTGTGCAATGGGCCTATCCTGGGGGAGCAGTATTAGATTCCGATGCACCACAGCAGTTTTACTGTATCCCTTGGCTTTCAATTTGATGATGAAACACAGAAATTGCATCGGGGGTGAATACAAAAGGCACAATGCCGAATTAACTATAAGAAAAGTACCTCATCGATGAGTTTGTGCTTTGAGCCTTTCCTGGGAGAGCGGTATAGGTTTCCGATGCACCACCGCAGGTTTACTGTATCCCTTGGACCTTCACATTGATGATGAGACACTAATTGCGTCGGGAATTAGTATATAAAGCACAATGCAGACTTACATACCAGAGGAGGAACACTTCTAAGAGTTTCTGCTTTGAGTCTTTGCTTGGAGACCAGTATTAGATTCCGATGCACCACTGCAGGTTTACTGTATCCCTTGGATCTTCACATTGACGATGAAACTGAGAAATTACATCGGGATTAAATACAAAAGATACAATGTTTACTTACATACAAGAGGAGTAGCTCTTCTAATACGTTGTGCTTTGAGCATTTCCTGGGAGAGCAGAATTAGCTTCCGATGCACCACTGCAGGTTTACCGTATCGCTTGGACGTTCACATTGACGACGAAACACAGAAATTGCGTGGGCATTTAATTAAAAAGCCAAAAGGCCGACGTATATACAAGAGGAGTATCTCTTCTATGAGTTTTTGCTTTGAGCCTTTCTTGGGAGCGCGGTATTAAACAACGATGCACTTCTATAGGATTGCTGTATCCCCTTGACCTTCACTTTGACGATGAAACAGCGAATTTGCATCGGGATTGAATACAAAAGGCACAATACCGACTTAACTATAAGAAAAGTAACTCATCTATGAGTTTGTGCTTTGAGCCTTTCCTGGTAGAGCAGTATTAGATTCCGATGTACCACAGCAGTTTTACTGTATCCATGGCTTTCAAATTGACGATGAAACACAGAAATCGCATCGGGATGGAATACAAAAGGCACAATGCCGACTTTACTATATGAATAGTAACTCATCTACGAGTTTGTGCTTTGAGCTTTTCCTGGGAGAGCAGTATTAGATTCCGATGCACCACACCAGTTTTACTGTATCCCTTGGCTTTCAAATTGACGATGAAACACAGAAATTGCATCGGGATTAAATACAAAAGGCACAATGCCGACTTACCTATAAGAAAAGTAACTCATCTATGAGTTTGTGCTTTGATCCATTTCTGGGAGAGCAGTATTCGGTTCCTATGCAGCACAGCAGTTTTACTGGATCCCTTGGCTTTCAAATTGACGATGAAACACAGAAATTGCATCGGGATTGAATACAAAAGGCACAATGGCCACTTAACTATATGAATAGTGACTCATCTACGAGTTTGTGCATTGAGCCTTTCCTGCGAATCAGTACTAGATTCAGATGCACCACAGCAGTTTTACTGAGTCCCTTGGCTTTGAAATTGACGATGAAACACAGAAATTGCATCGGGAGTGAATACAAAAGGCACAATGCAGACATAACTATAAGAAAAGTAACTCGTCTATGAGTTTGTGCTTTGAGACTTTACTGGGAGAGCAATATTAGATTCCGATGCACCACAGCAGTTTTACTGTATCCCTTGGCTTTCAAATTGACGATGAAACACAGAAATTGCAATGGGATTGAATACACAAGCACAATGGCGACCTAACTATAAGAAAGGTAACTCATCTATGAGTTTGTGCCTTGAGCCTTTCCTGGGAGAGCAGTATTAGATTCCAATGCACCGCAGCAGTTTTACTGTATCCCTTGGCTTTGAAATTGACGATGAAGCACAGAAATTGCATCGGGATTGAATACAAAAGGCACAATGCCGACTTAACTATAAAAAAAGTTACTCACCTATGAGTTTGTGCTTTGAGCCTTTCCTGGGACAGCAGTATTAGTTTCTGAGGCACCACAGCGGTTTTACTGTTTCCCTTGGCTTTCAAATTAACGATGAAACACAGAAATTGCATCGGAATTGATACAAGAGGCACAATGCCGACTTAACTATATGAATAGTAACTCATCTATGAGTTTGTGCTTTGAGCCATTCCTGGGAGAGCAGTATTAGATTCCGATGCACCACAGCAGTTTTACTGTATCCCTTTGCTTTCAAATTGAAATGATGCATATAAATTGCATCGGGGTTGAATACAAAAGGCACAATGCCGACTTAACTATAAAAAAAGTACCTCATCTATGAGTTTGTGCTTTGAGCCTTTCCTGGGAGAGCAGTATTAGATTCCGATGCACCACAGCAGTTTTACTGTGTCCCTCGGCTTTCAAATTGACAATGAAACACAGAAATTGCATCGGAATTGATACAAAAGGCACAATGCCGACTGAACTATAAGAAAAGAAACTCATCTATGAGTTTGTGGTTTGAGCCTTCCCTGGGAGAGCAGTATTAGATTCCGATGCACCACACCAGTTTTACTGTATCCCTTGGCTTTCAAATTGACGATGAGACACAGAAATTGCATCGGGATTGAATACAAAAAGCACAATGCCGGCTTAAGAAAAGTAACTCATCTATGAGTTTGTGCACTGGGCCTTTCCTGGGGGAGCAGTATTAGATTCCGATGCACCACAGCAGTTTTGCTGTATCCCTTGGCTTTCAATTTGACGATGAAACACAGAAATTGCATCGGGGGTGAATACAAAAGGCACAATGCCGAATTAACTATAAGAAAAGTACCTCATCTATGAGTTTGTGCTTTGAGCCTTTCCTGGGAGAGCGGTATAGGTTTCCGGTGCACCACTGCAGGTTTACTGTATCCCTTGGACCTTCACATTGATGATGAGACACTAATTGCGTCGGGAATGAGTATATAAAGCACAATGCAGACTTACATACCAGTATTATATTCCGATGCACCACAGCAATTTTACTGTACCACTTGGCTTTCAAATTGACGATGAAACACAGAAATTGCATCGGGATTGAATACAAAAGGTAAAATGCCGACTTAACTATAAGAAAAGTAACTCATCTATGAGTTTGTGCTTTGAGCCTTTCCTGGGAGAGCAGTATTAGATTCCGATGCACCACAGCAGTTTTACTGTATCCCTTGGCTGTCAAATTGACGATGAAACACAGAAATTGCATCGGGATTGAATACAAAGGGCACAATGCCGACTTAACTATAAGAAAAGTAACTCATCTATGAGTTTGTAGTTTGAGCCTTTCCTGGAAGAGCAGTATTAGATTCCGATGCACCACAACGATTTACTGTATCCCTTGGCTTTCAAATTGACGATGAAGCACATAAATTGCATCGGGATCGAATAGAAAAGGCACAATGCCGACTTAATTATAAGAAAAGTAACTAATGTATGAGTTTGTGCTTTGAGCCTTTCCTGGGAGAGTAGTATTAGATTCCGATGCACCACAGCAGTTTTACTGTATCCCTTGGCTTTCAAATTGATGATGAAACGCAGAAATTGCATCGGGGTTGAGTACAAAAGGCACAATGCCGTCTTAACTATAGGAAAAGTTACTGATCTATGATTTTGTGCTTTGAGCCTTTCCTGGGAGAGCAGTATAAGATTTTGATGCACCGCAGCAGTTTTACTGTATCCCTTGGCTTTCAAATTGACGATGAAACACAGAAATTGCATCGGGATTGAATACAAAAGGCACAATGCCGACTTAACTATAAGAAAAGTAACTCATCTATGAGTTTGTGCTTTTAGCCTTCTCTGGGAGAGCAGTATTAGATTCCGATGCACCGCATTAGTTTTACTGTATCCCTTGGCTTTCAAATTGACAAGGAAACACAGAAATTGCAACGGGATTGAATATAAATGGCACAATGTCGACTTAACTATAAGAAAAGTATCTCATCTATGAGTTTGTGCTTTGAGCCTTTCCTGGGAGAGCAGTATTAGATTCCGATGCACCACAACGATTTACTGTATCCCTTGGCTTTCAAATTGACGATGAAGCACATAAATGGCATCGGGGTTGAATACAAAAGGCACAATGCCAACTTAACTATAAAAAAAGTACCTCTTCTATGAGTTTGTGCTTTGAGCCTTTCCTGGGAGAGCAGTATTAGATTCCGATGCACCACAGCAGTTTTACTGTTTGCCTTGGCTTTCAAATTGACGATGAAACACAGAAATTGCATCGGAATTGAATACAAAAGCACAATGCCGACTTAACTATAAGAAAAGTAACTCATCAATGAGCTTGTGCATTGGGCCTATCCTGGGGGAGCAGTATTAGATTCCGATGCACCACAGCAGTTTTACTGTATCCCTTGGCTTTCAATTTGATGATGAAACACAGAAATTGCATCGGGGGTGAATACAAAAGACACAATGCCGAATTAACTATAAGAAAAGTACCTCATCGATGAGTTTGTGCTTTGAGCCTTTCCTGGGAGATCGGTATAGGTTTCCGATGCACCACCGCAGGTTTACTGTATCCCTTGGACCTTCACATTGATGATGAGACACTAATTGCGTCGGGAATTAGTATATAAAGCACAATGCAGACTTACATACCAGAGGAGGAACACTTCTAAGAGTTTCTGCTTTGAGTCTTTGCTTGGAGACCAGTATTAGATTCCGATGCACCACTGCAGGTTTACTGTATCCCTTGGATCTTCACATTGACGATGAAACTGAGAAATTACATCGGGATTAAATACAAAAGATACAATGTTTACTTACATACAAGAGGAGTAGCTCTTCTAATACGTTGTGCTTTGAGCATTTCCTGGGAGAGCAGAATTAGCTTCCGATGCACCACTGCAGGTTTACCGTATCGCTTGGACGTTCACATTGACGACGAAACACAGAAATTGCGTGGGCATTTAATTAAAAAGCCAAAAGGCCGACGTATATACAAGAGGAGTATCTCTTCTATGAGTTTTTGCTTTGAGCCTTTCTTGGGAGCGCGGTATTAAACAACGATGCACTTCTATAGGATTGCTGTATCCCCTTGACCTTCACTTTGACGATGAAACAGCGAATTTGCATCGGGATTGAATACAAAAGGCACAATACCGACTTAACTATAAGAAAAGTAACTCATCTATGAGTTTGTGCTTTGAGCCTTTCCTGGGAGAGCAGTATTAGATTCCGATGCACCACAGCAGTTTTACTGTATCCATGGCTTTCAAATTGACGATGAAACACAGAAAACGCATCGGGATGGAATACAAAAGGCACAATGCCGACTTTACTATATGAATAGTAACTCATCTACGAGTTTGTGCTTTGAGCTTTTCCTGGGAGAGCAGTATTAGATTCCGATGCACCACACCAGTTTTACTGTATCCCTTGGCTTTCAAATTGACGATGAAACACAGAAATTGCATCGGGATTAAATACAAAAGGCACAATGCCGACTTAACTATAAGAAAAGTAACTCATCTATGAGTTTGTGCTTTGATCCATTTCTGGGAGAGCAGTATTCGGTTCCGATGCAGCACAGCAGTTTTACTGGATCCCTTGGCTTTCAAATTGACGATGAAACACAGAAATTGCATCGGGATTGAATACAAAAGGCACAATGGCGACTTAACTATATGAATAGTGACTCATCTACGAGTTTGTGCATTGAGCCTTTCCTGCGAATCAGTACTAGATTCAGATGCACCACAGCAGTTTTACTGAGTCCCTTGGCTTTGAAATTGACGATGAAACACAGAAATTGCATCGGGAGTGAATACAAAAGGCACAATGCAGACATAACTATAAGAAAAGTAACTCGTCTATGAGTTTGTGCTTTGAGACTTTACTGGGAGAGCAATATTAGATTCCCATGCACCACAGCAGTTTTACTGTATCCCTTGGCTTTCAAATTGACGATGAAACACAGAAATTGCAATGGGATTGAATACACAAGCACAATGGCGACCTAACTATAAGAAAGGTAACTCATCTATGAGTTTGTGCCTTGAGCCTTTCCTGGGAGAGCAGTATTAGATTCCAATGCACCGCAGCAGTTTTACTGTATCCCTTGGCTTTGAAATTGACGATGAAGCACAGAAATTGCATCGGGATTGAATACAAAAGGCACAATGCCGACTTAACTATAAAAAAAGTTACTCACCTATGAGTTTGTGCTTTGAGCCTTTCCTGGGACAGCAGTATTAGTTTCTGAGGCACCACAGCGGTTTTACTGTTTCCCTTGGCTTTCAAATTAACGATGAAACACAGAAATTGCATCGGAATTGATACAAGAGGCACAATGCCGACTTAACTATATGAATAGTAACTCATCTATGAGTTTGTGCTTTGAGCCATTCCTGGGAGAGCAGTATTAGATTCCGATGCACCACAGCAGTTTTACTGTATCCCTTTGCTTTCAAATTGAAATGATGCATATAAATTGCATCGGGGTTGAATACAAAAGGCACAATGCCGACTTAACTATAAAAAAAGTACCTCATCTATGAGTTTGTGCTTTGAGCCTTTTCTGGGAGAGCAGTATTAGATTCCGATGCACCACAGCAGTTTTACTGTGTCCCTCGGCTTTCAAATTGACAATGAAACACAGAAATTGCATCGGAATTGATACAAAAGGCACAATGCCGACTGAACTATAAGAAAAGAAACTCATCTATGAGTTTGTGGTTTGAGCCTTCCCTGGGAGAGCAGTATTAGATTCCGATGCACCACACCAGTTTTACTGTATCCCTTGGCTTTCAAATTGACGATGAGACACAGAAATTGCATCGGGATTGAATACAAAAAGCACAATGCCGGCTTAAGAAAAGTAACTCATCTATGAGTTTGTGCACCGGGCCTTTCCTGGGGGAGCAGTATTAGATTCCGATGCACCACAGCAGTTTTGCTGTATCCCTTGGCTTTCAATTTGACGATGAAACACAGAAATTGCATCGGGGGTGAATACAAAAGGCACAATGCCGAATTAACTATAAGAAAAGTACCTCATCTATGAGTTTGTGCTTTGAGCCTTTCCTGGGAGAGCGGTATAGGTTTCCTCTGCACCACTGCAGGTTTACTGTATCCCTTGGACCTTCACATTGATGATGAGACACTAATTGCGTCGGGAATGAGTATATAAAGCACAATGCAGACTTACATACCAGTATTATATTCCGATGCACCACAGCAATTTTACTGTACCACTTGGCTTTCAAATTGACGATGAAACACAGAAATTGCATCGGGATTGAATACAAAAGGTAAAATGCCGACTTAACTATAAGAAAAGTAACGCATCTATGAGTTTGTGCTTTGAGCCTTTCCTGGGAGAGCAGTATTAGATTCCGATGCACCTCAGCAGTTTTACTGTATCCCTTGGCTGTCAAATTGACGATGAAACACAGAAATTGCATCGGGATTGAATACAAAGGGCACAATGCCGACTTAACTATAAGAAAAGTAACTCATCTATGAGTTTGTAGTTTGAGCCTTTCCTGGAAGAGCAGTATTAGATTCCGATGCACCACAACGATTTACTGTATCCCTTGGCTTTCAAATTGACGATGAAGCACATAAATTGCATCGGGATCGAATAGAAAAGGCACAATGCCGACTTAATTATAAGAAAAGTAACTAATGTATGAGTTTGTGCTTTGAGCCTTTCCTGGGAGAGTAGTATTAGATTCCGATGCACCACAGCAGTTTTACTGTATCCCTTGGCTTTCAAATTGATGATGAAACGCAGAAATTGCATCGGGGTTGAGTACAAAAGGCACAATGCCGTCTTAACTATAGGAAAAGTTACTGATCTATGAGTTTGTGCTTTGAGCCTTTCCTGGGAGAGCAGTATAAGATTCTGATGCACCGCAGCAGTTTTACTGTATCCCTTGGCTTTCAAATTGACGATGAAACACAGAAATTGCATCGGGATTGAATACAAAAGGCACAATGCCGACTTAACTATAAGAAAAGTAACTCATCTATGAGTTTGTGCTTTTAGCCTTCTCTGGGAGAGCAGTATTAGATTCCGATGCACCGCATTAGTTTTACTGTATCCCTTGGCTTTCAAATTGACAAGGAAACACAGAAATTGCAACGGGATTGAATATAAATGGCACAATGTCGACTTAACTATAAGAAAAGTATCTCATCTATGAGTTTGTGCTTTGAGCCTTTCCTGGGAGAGCAGTATTAGATTCCGATGCACCGCAGCAGTTTTAATGTATCCTTGGCTTTCAAATTGACGACGAAACACAAAATTGCATCGGGATTGAATACAAAGGGCACAATGCCGACTTAACAATAAGATAAGTAACTCATCTATGAGTTTGTGCTTTGAGCCTTTCCTGGGAGAGCAGTATTAGATTCCGATGCACCACGGCAGTTTTACTGTATCCCTTGGCTTTCAAATTGACGATGAAACACAGAAATAGAGTCGGGATCTAATACAAAAGGCACAATGCCGACTTAACTATAAGAAGGGTAACTCATCTATGAGTTTGTGCTTTGAGCCTTTCCTGGGAGAGCAGTATTAGATTCCGATGCACCACAGCAGATTTACTTTACCCATTGGCTTTCAAATTGACGATGAAACACAGAAATTGCATCGGGATTGAATACAAAAGGCATAATTCCGACTTAACAATAAGGAAAGAAACTCATCTTGAGTTTGTGCTTCGGGCCTTTCCTGGAAGAGCAGATTAGATTTCGAAGCACCACAGCAGTTTTGCTCTATCCCTTGGCTTTCAAATTGACGATGAAACGCAGAAATTGCATCGGGATTGATACAAAAGGCACAATGCTGTCTTAACTATAGGAAAAGTAACTCATTTATGAGTTTGTGCTTTGATCCATTCCTGGGAGAGCAGTATTAGATTCCGATGCACCACAGCAGTTTTACTGTATCGCTTGGCTTTCAAATTGACGATGAAACACAGAAATTGCATCGGGATTGAATACAATGCACAATACCGACATAACTATAAGAAAAGTAATTCATCCATGAGTTTGTGCTTTGAGCCTTTCCTGGGAGAGCAGTATTATATTCCGATGCACCACAGCAATTTTACTGTACCCCTTGGCTTTCAAATTGACGATGAAACACAGAAACTGCATCGGGATTGAATACAAAAGCTAACATGCCGACTTAACTATAAGAAAAGTAACTCATCTATGAGTTTGTGCTTTGAGCCTTGCCTGGGAGAGCAGTATTAGATTCCGATGCACCACAGCAGTTTTACTGTATCCCTTGGCTGTCAAATTGACGATGAAACACAGAAGTTGCATCGGGATTGAATAGATTGCACAATACCGACTTAACTATAAGAAAAGTAACTCATCTATGGGTTTGTGCTTTGAGCCTTCCCTGGGAGAGCAGTATTAGTTTCCGATGCACCACAGCTGTTTTACTGTATCCCTTGGCTTTCAAATTGACGATGAAACACAGAAATTGCATCGGGATTAAATACGATGCACAATACCGACTTAATTATAAGAAAAGTAACTCATCTATGAGTTTGTGCTTTGAGCCTTTCCTGGGAGAGCAGTATTGGATTCCGATGCACCACAACAGATTTACTGTATCCCTTGGCCTTCAATTTGACGATGAAACACAGAAATTGCATCGGGATTGAACACAAAGGGCACAATGCCGACTTAACTATAAGAAAAGTAACTCATCTATGAGTTTGTGCTTTTAGCCTTCCCTGGGAGAGCAGTATTACATTCCGATGCACCGCAGCAGTTTTACTGTATCCCTTGGCTTTCAAATTGACAAGGAAACACAGAAATTGCAACGGGATTGAATACAAATGGCACAATGTCGACTTAACTATAAGAAAAGTAACTCATCTATTAGTTTGTGCTTTGAGCCTTTCCTGGGAGAGCAGTATTAGATTCCGATGCACCGCAGCAGTTTTAATGTATCCTTGGCTTTCAAATTGACGACGAAACACAAAATTGCATCGGGATTGGATACAAAGGGCACAATGCCGACTTAACAATAAGATAAGTAACTCATCTATGATTTTGTGCTTTGAGCCATTCCTGGGAGAGCAGTATTAGATTCCGATGCACCACGGCAGTTTTACTGTATCCCTTGGCTTTCAAATTGACGATGAAACACAGAAATAGAATCGGGATCGAATACAAAAGGCACAATGGCGACTTAACTATAAGAAGGGTAACTCATCTATGAGTTTGTGCTTTGAGCCTTTCCTGGGAGAGCAGTATTATATTCCGATGCACCACAGCAATTTTACTGTACCCCTTGGCTTTCAAATTGACGATGAAACACAGAAACTGCATCGGGATTGAATACAAAAGGTAACATGCCGACTTAACTATAAGAAAAGTAACTCATCTATGAGTTTGTGCTTTGAGCCTTGCCTGGGAGAGCAGTATTAGGTTCCGATGCACCACAGCAGTTTTACTGTATCCCTTGGCTGTCAAATTGACGATGAAACACAGAAGTTGCATCGGGATTGAATACATTGCACAATACCGACTTAACTATAAGAAAAGTAACTCATCTATGAGTTTGTGCTTTGAGCCGTTCATGGGAGAGCAAAATTAGATTCCGATGCACCACACAGATTTAAGGTATCCCTTGGCTTTCAAATTGAGGATGAAACACAGAAATTGCATCTGCATTGAATACAATTGGCACAATGCCGACTTAAATGTAAGAAAAGTAACTCATCTATGAGTTTGTGCTTTGAGCCTTTCCTGGGAGAGCAGTATTGGATTCCGATGCACCACAACAGATTTACTGTATCCCTTGGCCTTCAATTTGACGATGAAACACAGAAATTGCATCGGGATTGAACACAAAGGGCACAATGCCGACTTAACTATAAGAAAAGTAACTCATCTATGAGTTTGTAGTTTGAGCCTTTCCTGGAAGAGAAGTATTAGATTCCGATGCACCACAATGATTTACTGTATCCCTTGGCTTTCAAATTGACGATGAAGCAAATAAATTGCATCGGGATCGAATAGAAAAGGCAAAAGCCGACTTAATTATAAGAAAAGTAATTAATGTATGAGTTTGTGCTTTGAGCCTTTCCTGGGAGAGTAGTATTAGATTCCGATGCACCACAGCAGTTTTACTGTATCCCTTGGCTTTCAAATTGATGATGAAACGCAGAAATTGCATCGGGGTTGAGTACAAAAGGCACTATGCCGTCTTAACTATAGGAAAAGTTACTCATCTATGAGTTTGTGCTTTGAGCCATTCCTGGGAGAGCAGTATAAGATTCTGATGCACCGCAGCAGTTTTACTGTATCCCTTGGCTTTCAAATTGACGATGAAACACAGAAATTGCATCGGGATTGAATACAAAAGGCACAATGCCGACTTAACTATAAGAAGGGTAACTCATCTATGAGTTTGTGCTTTGAGCCTTTCCTGGGAGAGCAGTATTAGATTCCGATGCACCACAGCAGATTTACTTTACCCATTGGCTTTCAAATTGACGATGAAACACAGAAATTGCATCGGGATTGAATACAAAAGGCATAATTCCGACTTAACAATAAGGAAAGAAACTCATCTTGAGTTTGTGCTTCGGGCCTTTCCTGGAAGAGCAGATTAGATTTCGAAGCACCACAGCAGTTTTGCTCTATCCCTTGGCTTTCAAATTGACGATGAAACGCAGAAATTGCATCGGGATTGATACAAAAGGCACAATGCTGTCTTAACTATAGGAAAAGTAACTCATTTATGAGTTTGTGCTTTGATCCATTCCTGGGAGAGCAGTATTAGATTCCGATGCACCACAGCAGTTTTACTGTATCGCTTGGCTTTCAAATTGACGATGAAACACAGAAATTGCATCGGGATTGAATACAATGCACAATACCGACATAACTATAAGAAAAGTAATTCATCCATGAGTTTGTGCTTTGAGCCTTTCCTGGGAGAGCAGTATTATATTCCGATGCACCACAGCAATTTTACTGTACCCCTTGGCTTTCAAATTGACGATGAAACACAGAAACTGCATCGGGATTGAATACAAAAGCTAACATGCCGACTTAACTATAAGAAAAGTAACTCATCTATGAGTTTGTGCTTTGAGCCTTGCCTGGGAGAGCAGTATTAGATTCCGATGCACCACAGCAGTTTTACTGTATCCCTTGGCTGTCAAATTGACGATGAAACACAGAAGTTGCATCGGGATTGAATAGATTGCACAATACCGACTTAACTATAAGAAAAGTAACTCATCTATGGGTTTGTGCTTTGAGCCTTCCCTGGGAGAGCAGTATTAGTTTCCGATGCACCACAGCTGTTTTACTGTATCCCTTGGCTTTCAAATTGACGATGAAACACAGAAATTGCATCGGGATTAAATACGATGCACAATACCGACTTAATTATAAGAAAAGTAACTCATCTATGAGTTTGTGCTTTGAGCCTTTCCTGGGAGAGCAGTATTGGATTCCGATGCACCACAACAGATTTACTGTATCCCTTGGCCTTCAATTTGACGATGAAACACAGAAATTGCATCGGGATTGAACACAAAGGGCACAATGCCGACTTAACTATAAGAAAAGTAACTCATCTATGAGTTTGTGCTTTTAGCCTTCCCTGGGAGAGCAGTATTACATTCCGATGCACCGCAGCAGTTTTACTGTATCCCTTGGCTTTCAAATTGACAAGGAAACACAGAAATTGCAACGGGATTGAATACAAATGGCACAATGTCGACTTAACTATAAGAAAAGTAACTCATCTATTAGTTTGTGCTTTGAGCCTTTCCTGGGAGAGCAGTATTAGATTCCGATGCACCGCAGCAGTTTTAATGTATCCTTGGCTTTCAAATTGACGACGAAACACAAAATTGCATCGGGATTGGATACAAAGGGCACAATGCCGACTTAACAATAAGATAAGTAACTCATCTATGATTTTGTGCTTTGAGCCATTCCTGGGAGAGCAGTATTAGATTCCGATGCACCACGGCAGTTTTACTGTATCCCTTGGCTTTCAAATTGACGATGAAACACAGAAATAGAATCGGGATCGAATACAAAAGGCACAATGGCGACTTAACTATAAGAAGGGTAACTCATCTATGAGTTTGTGCTTTGAGCCTTTCCTGGGAGAGCAGTATTAGATTCCGATGCACCACAGCAGATTTACTGTACCCATTGGCTTTCAAATTGACGATGAAACACAGAAATTGCATCGGGATTGAATACAAAAGGCATAATGCCGACTTAACAATAAGGAAAGAAACTCATCTTGTGTTTGTGCTTCGGGATTGATACAAAAGGCACAATGCTGTCTTAACTATAGGAAAAGTAACTCATCTATGAGTTTGTGCTTTGATCCATTCCTGGGAGAGCAGTATTAGATTCCGATGCACCACAGCAGTTTTACTGTATCCCTTGGCTTTCAAATTGACGATGAAACACAGAAATTGCATCGGGATTGAATACAATGCACAATACCGACTTAACTATAAGAAAAGTAATTCATCCATGAGTTTGTGCTTTGAGCCTTTCCTGGGAGAGCAGTATTATATTCCGATGCACCACAGCAATTTTACTGTACCCCTTGGCTTTCAAATTGACGATGAAACACAGAAACTGCATCGGGATTGAATACAAAAATTAACATGCCGACTTAACTATAAGAAAAGTAACTCATCTATGAGTTTGTGCTTTGAGCCTTGCCTGGGAGAGCAGTATTAGGTTCCGATGCACCACAGCAGTTTTACTGTATCCCTTGGCTGTCAAATTGACGATGAAACACAGAAGTTGCATCGGGATTGAATACATTGCACAATACCGACTTAACTATAAGAAAAGTAACTCATCTATGAGTTTGTGCTTTGAGCCGTTCATGGGAGAGCAAAATTAGATTCCGATGCACCACACAGATTTAAGGTATCCCTTGGCTTTCAAATTGAGGATGAAACACAGAAATTGCATCTGCATTGAATACAATTGGCACAATGCCGACTTAAATGTAAGAAAAGTAACTCATCTATGAGTTTGTGCTTTGAGCCTTTCCTGGGAGAGCAGTATTGGATTCCGATGCACCACAACAGATTTACTGTATCCCTTGGCCTTCAATTTGACGATGAAACACAGAAATTGCATCGGGATTGAACACAAAGGGCACAATGCCGACTTAACTATAAGAAAAGTAACTCATCTATGAGTTTGTAGTTTGAGCCTTTCCTGGAAGAGAAGTATTAGATTCCGATGCACCACAATGATTTACTGTATCCCTTGGCTTTCAAATTGACGATGAAGCAAATAAATTGCATCGGGATCGAATAGAAAAGGCAAAAGCCGACTTAATTATAATAAAAGTAATTAATGTATGAGTTTGTGCTTTGAGCCTTTCCTGGGAGAGTAGTATTAGATTCCGATGCACCACAGCAGTTTTACTGTATCCCTTGGCTTTCAAATTGATGATGAAACGCAGAAATTGCATCGGGGTTGAGTACAAAAGGCACTATGCCGTCTTAACTATAGGAAAAGTTACTCATCTATGAGTTTGTGCTTTGAGCCATTCCTGGGAGAGCAGTATAAGATTCTGATGCACCGCAGCAGTTTTACTGTATCCCTTGGCTTTCAAATTGACGATGAAACACAGAAATTGCATCGGGATTGAATACAAAAGGCACAATGCCGACTTAACTATAAGAAAAGTAACTCATCTATGAGTTTGTGCTTTTAGCCTTCCCTGGGAGAGCAGTATTACATTCCGATGCACCGCAGCAGTTTTACTGTATCCCTTGGCTTTCAAATTGACAAGGAAACACAGAAATTGCAACGGGATTGAATACAAATGGCACAATGTCGACTTAACTATAAGAAAAGTAACTCATTTATTAGTTTGTGCTTTGAGCCTTTCCTGGGAGAGCAGTATTAGATTCCGATGCACCGCAGCAGTTTTAATGTATCCTTGGGTTTCAAATTGACGACGAAACACAAAATTGCATCGGGATTGGATACAAAGGGCACAATGCCGACTTAACAATAAGATAAGTATCTCATCTATGATTTTGTGCTTTGAGCCATTCCTGGGAGAGCAGTATTAGATTCCGATGCACCACGGCAGTTTTACTGTATCCCTTGGCTTTCAAATTGACGATGAAACACAGAAATAGAATCGGGATCGAATACAAAAGGCACAATGCCGACTTAACTATAAGAAGGGTAACTTATCTATGAGTTTGTGCTTTGAGCCTTTCCTGGGAGAGCAGTATTAGATTCCGATGCACCACAGCAGATTTACTGTACCCATTGGCTTTCAAATTGACGATGAAACACAGAAATTGCATCGGGATTGAATACAAAAGGCATAATGCCGACTTAACAATAAGGAAAGAAACTCATCTTGAGTTTGTGCTTCGGGCCTTTCCTGGAAGAGCAGATTAGATTTCGAAGCACCACAGCAGTTTTGCTCTATCCCTTGGCTTTCAAATTGACGATGAAACGCAGAAATTGCATCGGGATTGATACAAAAGGCACAATGCTGTCTTAACTATAGGAAAAGTAACTCATCTATGAGTTTGTGCTTTGATCCATTCCTGGGAGAGCAGTATTAGATTCCGATGCACCACAGCAGTTTTACTGTATCCCTTGGCTTTCAAATTGACGATGAAACACAGAAATTGCATCGGGATTGAATACAATGCACAATACCGACTTAACTATAAGAAAAGTAATTCATCCATGAGTTTGTGCTTTGAGCCTTTCCTGGGAGAGCAGTATTATATTCCGATGCACCACAGCAATTTTACTGTACCCCTTGGCTTTCAAATTGACGATGAAACACAGAAACTGCATCGGGATTGAATACAAAAGGTAACATGCCGACTTAACTATAAGAAAAGTAACTCATCTATGAGTTTGTGCTTTGAGCCTTGCCTGGGAGAGCAGTATTAGATTCCGATGCACCACAGCAGTTTTACTGTATCCCTTGGCTGTCAAATTGACGATGAAACACAGAAGTTGCATCGGGATTGAATACATTGCACAATACCGACTTAACTATAAGAAAAGTAACTCATCTATGAGTTTGTGCTTTGAGCCGTTCCTGGGAGAGCAAAATTAGATTCCGATGCACCACACAGATTTAAGGTATCCCTTGGCTTTCAAATTGACGACGAAACACAGAAATTGCATCTGCATTGAATACAAATGGCACAATGCCGACTTAAATGTAAGAAAAGTAACTCATCTATGAGTTTGTGCTTTGAGCCTTTCCTGGGAGAGCAGTATTGGATTCCGATGCACCACAACAGATTTACTGTATCCCTTGGCCTTCAATTTGACGATGAAACACAGAAATTGCATCGGGATTGAACACAAAGGGCACAATGCCGACTTAACTATAAGAAAAGTAACTCATCTATGAGTTTGTAGTTTGAGCCTTTCTGGGAAGAGCAGTATTAGATTCCGATGCACCACACAGATTTAAGGTATCCCTTGGCTTTCAAATTGACGATGAAGCACATAAATTGCATCGGGATCGAATAGAAAAGGCAAAAGCCGACTTAATTATAAGAAAAGTAACTAATGTATGAGTTTGTGCTTTGAGCCTTTCCTGGGAGAGTAGTATTAGATTCCGATGCACCACAGCAGTTTTACTGTATCCCTTGGCTTTCAAATTGATGATGAAACGCAGAAATTGCATCGGGGTTGAGTACAAAAGGCACTATGCCGTCTTAACTATAGGAAAAGTTACTCATCTATGAGTTTGTGCTTTGAGCCTTTCCTGGGAGAGCAGTATAAGATACTGATGCACCGCAGCAGTTTTACTGTATCCCATGGCTTTCAAATTGACGATGAAACACAGAAATTGCATCGGGATTGAATACAAAAGGCACAATGCCGACTTAACTATAAGAAAAGTAACTCATCTATGAGTTTGTGCTTTTAGCCTTCCCTGGGAGAGAAGTATTAGATTCCGATGCACCGCAGCAGTTTTACTGTATCCCTTGGCTTTCAAATTGACAAGGAAACACAGAAATTGCAACGGGATTGAATACAAATGGCACAATGTCGACTTAACTATAAGAAAAGTAACTCATCTATTAGTTTGCGCTTTGAGCCTTTCCTGGGAGAGCAGTATTAGATTCCGATGCACCGCAGCAGTTTTAATGTATCCTTGGCTTTCAAATTGACGACGAAACACAAAATTGCATCGGGATTGGATACAAAGGGCACAATGCCGACTTAACAATAAGATAAGTAACTCATCTATGATTTTTTGCTTTGAGCCATTCCTGGGAGAGCAGTATTAGATTCCGATGCACCACGGCAGTTTTACTGTATCCCTTGGCTTTCAAATTGACGATGAAACACAGAAATAGAATCGGGATCGAATACAAAAGGCACAATGCCGACTTAACTATAAGAAGGGTAACTCATCTATGAGTTTGTGCTTTGAGCCTTTCCTGGGAGAGCAGTATTAGATTCCGATGCACCACAGCAGATTTACTGTACCCATTGGCTTTCAAATTGACGATGAAACACAGAAATTGCATCGGGATTGAATACAAAAGGCATAATGCCGACTTAACAATAAGGAAAGAAACTCATCTTGAGTTTGTGCTTCGGGCCTTTCCTGGAAGAGCAGATTAGATTTCGAAGCACCACAGCAGTTTTGCTCTATCCCTTGGCTTTCAAATTGATGATGAAACGCAGAAATTGCATCGGGATTGATACAAAAGGCACAATGCTGTCTTAACTATAGGAAAAGTAACTCATCTATGAGTTTGTGCTTTGATCCATTCCTGGGAGAGCAGTATTAGATTCCGATGCACCACAGCAGTTTTACTGTATCCCTTGGCTTTCAAATTGACGATGAAACACAGAAATTGCATCGGGATTGAATACAATGCACAATACCGACTTAACTATAAGAAAAGTAATTCATCCATGAGTTTGTGCTTTGAGCCTTTCCTGGGAGAGCAGTATTATATTCCGATGCACCACAGCAATTTTACTGTACCCCTTGGCTTTCAAATTGACGATGAAACACAGAAACTGCATCAGGATTGAATACAAAAGGTAACATGCCGACTTAACTATAAGAAAAGTAACTCATCTATGAGTTTGTGCTTTGAGCCTTGCCTGGGAGAGCAGTATTAGATTCCGATGCACCACAGCAGTTTTACTGTATCCCTTGGCTGTCAAATTGACGATGAAACACAGAAGTTGCATCGGGATTGAATACATTGCACAATACCGACTTAACTATAAGAAAAGTAACTCATCTATGGGTTTGTGCTTTGAGCCGTTCCTGGGAGAGCTAAATTAGATTCCGATGCACCACACAGATTTAAGGTATCCCTTGGCTTTCAAATTGACGATGAAACACAGAAATTGCATCTGCATTGAATACAAATGGCACAATGCCGACTTAAATGTAAGAAAAGTAACTCATCTATGAGTTTGTGCTTTGAGCCTTTCCTGGGAGAGCAGTATTGGATTCCGATGCACCACAACAGATTTACTGTATCCCTTGGCCTTCAATTTGACGATGAAACACAGAAATTGCATCGGGATTGAACACAAAAGGCACAATGCCGACTTAACTATAAGAAAATAACTCATCTATGAGTTTGTGCTTTTAGCCTTCCCTGGGAGAGCAGTATTAGATTCCGATGCACCGCAGCAGTTTTACTGTATCCCTTGGCTTTCAAATTGACAAGGAAACACAGAAATTGCAACGGGATTGAATACAATTGGCACAATGTCGACTTAACTATAAGAAAAGTAACTCATCTATTAGTTTGTGCTTTGAGCCTTTCCTGGGAGAGCAGTATTAGATTCCGATGCACCGCAGCAGTTTTAATGTATCCTTGGCTTTCAAATTGACGACGAAACACAAAATTGCATCGGGATTGAATACAAAGGGCACAATGCCGACTTAACAATAAGATAAGTAACTCATCTATGATTTTGTGCTTTGAGCCTTTCCTGGGAGAGTAGTATTAGATTCCGATGCACCACGGCAGTTTTACTGTATCCCTTGGCTTTCAAATTGACGATGAAACACAGAAATAGAATCGGGATCGAATACAAAAGGCACAATGCCGACTTAACTATAAGAAGGGTAACTCATCTAAGAGTTTGTGCTTTGAGCCTTTCCTGGGAGAGCAGTATTAGATTCCGATGCACCACAGCAGATTTACTGTACCCATTGGCTTTCAAATTGACGATGAAACACAGAAATTGCATCGGGATTGAATACAAAAGGCATAATGCCGACTTAACAATAAGGAAAGAAACTCATCTTGAGTTTGTGCTTCGGGCCTTTCCTGGAAGAGCAGATTAGATTTCGAAGCACCACAGCAGTTTTGCTCTATCCCTTGGCTTTCAAATTGACGATGAAACGCAGAAATTGCATCGGGATTGATACAAAAGGCACAATGCTGTCTTAACTATAGGAAAAGTAACTCATCTATGAGTTTGTGCTATGATCCATTCCTGGGAGAGCAGTATTGCATTCCGATGCACCACAGCAGTTTTACTGTATCCCTTGGCTTTCAAATTGACGATGAAACACAGAAATTGCATCGGGGTTCAATACAATGCACAATACCGACTTAACTATAAGAAAAGTAATTCATCCATGAGTTTGTGCTTTGAGCCTTTCCTGGGAGAGCAGTATTATATTCCGATGCACCACAGCAATTTTACTGTACCCCTTGGCTTTCAAATTGACGATGAAACACAGAAACTGCATCGGGATTGAATACAAAAGGTAACATGCCGACTTAACTATAAGAAAAGTAACTCATCTATGAGTTTGTGCTTTGAGCCGTGCCTGGGAGAGCAGTATTAGATTCCGATGCACCACAGCAGTTTTACTGTATCCCTTGGCTGTCAAATTGACGATGAAACACAGAAGTTGCATCGGGATTGAATACATTGCACAATACCGACTTAACTATAAGAAAAGTAACTCATCTATGAGTTTGTGCTTTGAGCCGTTCCTGGGAGAGCAAAATTAGATTCCGATGCACCACACAGATTTAAGGTATCCCTTGGCTTTCAAATTGACGATGAAACACAGAAATTGCATCTGCATTGAATACAAATGGCACAATGCCGACTTAAATGTAAGAAAAGTAACTCATCTATGAGTTTGTGCTTTGAGCCTTTCCTGGGAGAGCAGTATTGGATTCCGATGCACCACAACAGATTTACTGTATCCCTTGGCCTTCAATTTGACGATGAAACACAGAAATTGCATGGGGATTGAACACAAAGGGCACAACGCCGACTTAACTGTAAGAAAAGTAACTCATCTATGAGTTTGTAGTTTGAGCCTTTCCTGGAAGAGCAGTATTAGATTCCGATGCACCACAATGATTTACTGTATCCCTTGGCTTTCAAATTGACGATGAAGCACATAAATTGCATCGGGATCGAATAGAAAATGCAAAAGCCGACTTAATTATAAGAAAAGTAACTAATGTATGAGTTTGTGCTTTGAGCCTTTCCTGGGAGAGTAGTATTAGATTCTGATGCACCACAGCAGTTTTGCTGTATCCCTTGGCTTTCAAATTGATGATGGAACGCAGAAATTGCATCAGGGTTGAGTACAAAAGGCACAATGCCGTCTTAACTATAGGAAAAGTTACTCATCTATGAGTTTGTGCTTTGAGCCTTTCCTGGGAGAGCACTATAAGATTCTGATGCACCGCAGCAGTTTTACTGTATCCCTTGGCTTTCAAATTGACGATGAAACACAGAAATTGCATCGGGATTGAATACAAAAGGCACAATGCCGACTTAACTATAAGAAAAGTAACTCATCTATGAGTTTGTGCTTTTAGCCTTCCCTGGGAGAGCAGTATTAGATTCCGATGCACCGCAGCAGTTTTACTGTATCCCTTGGCTTTCAAATTGACGAGGAAACACAGAAATTGCAACGGGATTGAATACAAATGGCACAATGTCGACTTAACTATAAGAAAAGTAACTCATCTATGAGTTTGTGCTTTGAGCCTTTCCTGGGAGAGCAGTATTAGATTCCGATGCACCGCAGCAGTTTTAATGTATCCTTGGCTTTCAAATTGACGACGAAACACAAAATTGCATCGGGATTGAATACTAAGGGCACAATGCCGTCTTAACAATAAGAAAAGTAACTCATCTATGAGTTTGTGCTTTGAGCCTTTCCTGGGAGAGCAGTATTAGATTCCGATGCACCACGGCAGTTTTACTGTATCCCTTGGCTTTCAAATTGACGATGAAACACAGAAATAGAATCGGGATCGAATACAAAAGGCACAATGCCGACTTAACTATAAGAAGGGTAACTCATCTATGAGTTTGTGCTTTGAGCCTTTCCTGGGAGAGCAGTATTAGATTCCGATGCACCACAGCAGATTTACTGTACCCATTGGCTTTCAAATTGACGATGAAAGACAGAAATTGCATCGGGATTGAATACAAAAGGCACAATAGCGACTTAACTATAAGAAAAATAACTCATCTATGACTTTGTGCTTTGAGCCCTCTCTAGGAGAGCAGTATTAGATTCCGATGCACCACAACAGTTTTGCTGTATCCCTTGGCCTTCAAATTGACGATGAAACACAGAAATTGCATCGGGATAGAATACAAAAGTCACAATGCCGACTTAACTATAAGAAAAGTAACTCATCTATGAGTTTGTGCTTTGAGCCTTTCCTGGGAGAGCAGTATTAGATTCCGATGCACCACAGCAGATTTACTGTACCCATTGGCTTTCAAATTGACGATGAAACACAGAAATTGCATCGGGATTGAATACAAAAGGCATAATGCCGACTTAACAATAAGGAAAGAAACTCATCTTGAGTTTGTGCTTCGGGCCTTTCCTGGAAGAGCAGATTAGATTTCGAAGCACCACAGCAGTTTTGCTCTATCCCTTGGCTTTCAAATTGACGAGGAAACACAGAAATTGCAACGGGATTGAATACGAATGGCACAATGTCGACTTAACCATAAGAAAAGTAACTCATCTATGAGTTTGTGCTTTGAGCCTTTCCTGGGAGAGCAGTATTAGATTCCGATGCACCGCAGCAGTTTTAATGTATCCTTGGCTTTCAAATTGACGACGAAACACAAAATTGCATCGGGATTGAATACAAAGGGCACAATGCCGACTTAACAATAAGAAAAGTAACTCATCTATGAGTTTGTGCTTTGAGCCTTTCCTGAGAGAGCAGTATTAGATTCTGAGGCACCACAGCGGTTTTACTGTATCCATTGGCTTTCAAATTGACGATGAAACACAGAAATTGCATCGGGATTGAATACAAAAGGCACAATGCCGACTTAATTATGAATAGTGGCTCATCTACGAGTTTGTTCATTGAGCCTTTCCTGGGAAAGCAGTACTAGATTCAGATGCACCACAGCAGTTTTACTCTATCCCTTGGCTTTCAAATTGACGATGAAACACAGAAATTGCATCGGGATTGAATACAAAAGGCACAATGCCGACTTAACTATAAGAAAAGTAACTCGTCTATGAGTTTGTGCTTTGAGACTTTACTGGGAGAGCAATATTAGATTCCGATGCACCACAGCAGTTTTACTGTATCCCTTGGCTTTCAAATTGACGATGAAACACAGAAATTGCAATGGGATTGAATACACAAGCACAATGGCGACCTAACTATAAGAAAGGTAACTCATCTATGAGTTTGTGCCTTGAGCCTTTCCTGGGAGAGCAGTATTAGATTCCAATGCACCGCAGCAGTTTTACTGTATCCCTTGGCTTTCAAATTGACGATGAAGCACAGAAATTGCATCGGGATTGAATACAAAAAGGCACAATGCCGACTTAACTATAAGAAAAGTTACTCATCTATGAGTTTGTGCTTTGAGCCTTCCCTGGGAGAGCAGTATTAGATTCCGATGCACCACAGGAATTTTACTGTATCCCTTGGCTTTCAAATTGACTATGAAACATAGAAATTGCATCGGGATTGAATACAAAAGGCACAATGCCGACTTAACTATAAGAGAAGCAACTCATCTAATAGTTTGTGCTTTAAGCCTTTCCTGGGAGAGCAGTATAAGATGCCGGTGCACCACAGAAGTTTTACTGTATCCCTTGGCTTTCAATTTGACGATCAAACACAGAAATTGCATCGGGAATGAATACAATGCACAATACCGATATAACTGTAAGAAAAGTAACTCGTCTATGAGTTTGTGCTTTGAGCCTTTCCTGGGAGAGCAATATTAAATTCCGATGCACCACGGCAGTTTTACTGTACCCCTTGGCTTTCAAATTGACGATGAAACACAGAAATTGCATCGGGATTGAATACAAAAAGCACAATGCAGATTTCACTATACGAAAAGTACCTCATCTATGAGTTTGTGCTTTGAGCCTTTCCTGGGAGAGCAGTATTAGATTCGGATGCACCACAGCAGTTTTACTGTATCCCTACTCTTCCAAATTGACGATGAAGCACAGAAATTGCATCGGGATTGAATACAAAAGGCACAATGCCGACTTAACTCTAAGAAAAGTAACTCATCTATGAGTTTGTGCTTCGAGCCTTCCCTGGGAGAGCAGTATTTGATTCCGATGCACCACACCAGATTTACTGTATACCTTGGCTTTCAAATTGACGATGAGACACAGAAATTGCATGTGGATGAATACAAAAAGCACCATGCCGACTTAACTATAAGAAAAGTAACTCATCAATGAGATTGTGCATTGAGCGTTTCCTGGGAGAGAAGTATTGGATTCCAATGCACCACAGCAGTTTTACTGTATCCCTTTCAAATTGACGATCAAACACAGAAATTGCATCGGGATGAATACAAAAGGCACAATGCAACTTAACTATAAGAAAAGTACCTCATCTATGAGTTTGTGCTTTGAGCCTTTCCTGGGAGAGCGGTATTAGTTTCCGATGCACCACTGAAGGTTTACTGTATCCCTTGGACGTTCACATTGTCGACGAAACACAGAAATTGCATGGGCATGTAATTAAAAACCAAAAGGCCGACGTATACACAAGAGGAGTATCTCTTCTAAGAGATTGTGCTTTGAGCCTTTCTTGGGAGCGCTGTATTAAAACAGGATGCACTTCTATAGGATTGCTGTATCCCCTTGACCTTCACTTTGAAGATGAAACACCGAAATTGCATCGGGATTGAATACAAAAGGCACAATGCTGACTTAACTATTACAAAAGCAACTCATCTATGAGTTTGTGCTTCGAGCCTCTTTTGGGAGATCAGTATTAGGTTCCGATGCACCACAGCAGTTTTACTGTATCCCTTGGCTTTCAAATTGACGATGAAACACAGAAATTGCATCGGGATTGAATACGAAAGGCACAATGCCGACTTAACTATAAGAAAAGTAACTCATCTATGAGTTTGGGATTTGAGCCTTCCCTGGGAGAGCAGTAGTTGAAACCGATGCACCGCAGCAGTTTTACTGTATCCTTTGGCTTTCAAATTGACGATGAAACACAGAAATTGCATCGGGATAGAATACAAAAGGCACAATGCCGACTTAACTATAAGAAAAGTAACTCATCTATGAGTTTGTGCTTTGAGCCTTTCCTGGGAGAGCAGTATTAGATTCCGATGCACCACGGCAGTTTTACTGTATCCCTTGGCTTTCAAATTGACGATGAAACACAGAAATAGAATCGGGATCGAATACAAATGGCACAATGTCGACTTAACTATAAGAAAAGTAACTCATCTATGAGTTTGTGCTTTGAGCCTTTCCTGGGAGAGCAGTATTAGATTCCGATGCACCGCAGCAGTTTTAATGTATCCTTGGCTTTCAAATTGACGACGAAACACAAAATTGCATCGGCATTGAATACAAAGGGCACAATGCCGACTTAACAATAAGATAAGTAACTCATCTATGAGTTTCTGCTTTGAGCCTTTCCTGGGAGAGCAGTATTAGATTCCGATGCACCACGGCAGTTTTACTGTATCCCTTGGCTTTCAAATTGACGATGAAACACAGAAATAGAATCGGGATCGAATACAAAAGGCACAATGCCGACTTAACTATAAGAAGGGTAACTCATCTATGAGTTTGTGCTTTGAGCCTTTCCTGGGAGAGCAGTATTAAATTCCGATGCACCACAACAGATTTACTGTACCCATTGGCTTTCAAATTGACGATGAAACACAGAAATTGCATCGGGATTGAATACAAAAGGCATAATTCTGACTTAACAATAAGGAAAGAAACTCATCTTGAGTTTGTGCTTCGGGCCTTTCCTGGACGAGCAGATTAGATTTCGAAGCACCACAGCAGTTTTGCTCTATCCCTTGGCTTTCAAATTGACGATGAAAGGCAGAAATTGCATCGGGATTGATACAAAAGGCACAATGCTGTCTTAACTATAGGAAAAGTAACTCATTTATGAGTTTGTGCTTTGATCCATTCCTGGGAGAGCAGTATTAGATTCCGATAAACCACAGCAGTTTTACTGTATCCCTTGGCTTTCAAATTGACGATGAAACACAGAAATTGCATCGGGATTGAATACAATACACAATACCGACTTAACTATGAGAAAAGTAATTCATCCTTGAGGTTGTGCTTTGAGCCTTTCCTGGGAGAGCAGTATTATATTCCGATGCACCACAGCAATTTTACTGTACCCCATGGCTTTGAAATTGACGATGAAACACAGAAACTGCATCGGGATTGAATACAAAAGGTAACATGCCGACTTAACTATAAGAAAAGTAACTCATCTATGAGTTTGTGCTTTGAGCCTTGCCTGGGAGAGCAGTATTTGATTCCGATGCACCACAGCAGTTTTACTGTATCCCTTGGCTGTCAAATTGACGATGAAACACAGAAGTTGCATCGGGATTGAATACATTGCACAATACCGACTTAACTATAAGAAAAGTAACTCATCTATGAGTTTGTGCTTTGAGCCGTTCCTGGGAGAGCAAAATTAGATTCCGATGCACCACACAGATTTAAGGTATCCCTTGGCTTTCAAATTGACGATGAAACACAGAAATTGCATCTGCATTGAATACAAATGGCACAATGCCGACTTAAATGTAAGAAAAGTAACTCATCTATGAGTTTGTGCTTTGAGCCTTCCCTGGGAGAGCAGTATTAGATTCCGATGCACCGCAGCAGTTTTACTGTATCCCTTGGCTTTCAAATTGACGATGAAACACAGAAATTGCATCGGGATTGAATACAAAAGGCACAATGCCGACTTAACTATAAGAAAAGTAACTCATCTATGTGTTTGTGCTTTTAGCCTTCCCTGGGAGAGCAGTATTAGATTCCGATGCACCGCAGCAGTTTTACTGTATCCCTTGGCTTTCAAATTGACAAGGAAACACAGAAATTGCAACGGGATTGAATACAAATGGCACAATGTCGACTTAACTATAAGAAAAGTAACTCATCTATGAGTTTGTGCTTTGAGCCTTTCCTGGGAGAGCAGTATTAGATTCCGATGCACCGCAGCAGTTTTAATGTATCCTTGGCTTTCAAATTGACGACGAAACACAAAATTGCATCGGGATTGAATACAAAGGGCACAATGCCGACTTAACAATAAGATAAGTAACTCATCTATGATTTTGTGCTTTGAACCTTTCCTGGGAGAGCAGTATTAAATTCCGATGCACCACGGTAGTTTTACTGTATCCCTTGGCTTTCAAATTGACGATGAAACACAGAAATAGAATCGGGATCGAATACAAAAGGCACAATGCCGACTTAACTATAAGAAGGGTAACTCATCTATGAGTTTGTGCTTTGAGCCTTTCCTGGGAGAGCAGTATTAGGTTCCGATGCACCACAGCAGATTTACTGTACCCATTGGCTTTCAAATTGACGATGAAACACAGAAATTGCATCGGGATTGAATACAAAAGGCATAATTCTGACTTAACAATAAGGAAAGAAACTCATCTTGAGTTTGTGCTTCGGGCCTTTCCTGGAAGAGCAGATTAGATTTCGAAGCACCACAGCAGTTTTGCTCTATCCCTTGGCTTTCAAATTGACGATGAAAGGCAGAAATTGCATCGGGATTGATACAAAAGGCACAATGCTGTCTTAACTATAGGAAAAGTAACTCATTTATGAGTTTGTGCTTTGATCCATTCCTGGGAGAGCAGTATTAGATTCCGATAAACCACAGCAGTTTTACTGTATCCCTTGGCTTTCAAATTGACGATGAAACACAGAAATTGCATCGGGATTGAATACAATACACAATACCGACTTAACTATGAGAAAAGTAATTCATCCTTGAGGTTGTGCTTTGAGCCTTTCCTGGGAGAGCAGTATTATATTCCGATGCACCACAGCAATTTTACTGTACCCCATGGCTTTGAAATTGACGATGAAACACAGAAACTGCATCGGGATTGAATACAAAAGGTAACATGCCGACTTAACTATAAGAAAAGTAACTCATCTATGAGTTTGTGCTTTGAGCCTTGCCTGGGAGAGCAGTATTAGATTCCGATGCACCACAGCAGTTTTACTGTATCCCTTGGCTGTCAAATTGACGATGAAACACAGAAGTTGCATCGGGATTGAATACATTGCACAATACCGACTTAACTATAAGAAAAGTAACTCATCTATGAGTTTGTGCTTTGAGCCGTTCCTGGGAGAGCAAAATTAGATTCCGATGCACCACACAGATTTAAGGTATCCCTTGGCTTTCAAATTGACGATGAAACACAGAAATTGCATCTGCATTGAATACAAATGGCACAATGCCGACTTAAATGTAAGAAAAGTAACTCATCTATGAGTTTGTGCTTTGAGCCTTCCCTGGGAGAGCAGTATTAGATTCCGATGCACCGCAGCAGTTTTACTGTATCCCTTGGCTTTCAAATTGACGATGAAACACAGAAATTGCATCGGGATTGAATACAAAAGGCACAATGCCGACTTAACTATAAGAAAAGTAACTCATCTATGTGTTTGTGCTTTTAGCCTTCCCTGGGAGAGCAGTATTAGATTCCGATGCACCGCAGCAGTTTTACTGTATCCCTTGGCTTTCAAATTGACAAGGAAACACAGAAATTGCAACGGGATTGAATACAAATGGCACAATGTCGACTTAACTATAAGAAAAGTAACTCATCTATGAGTTTGTGCTTTGAGCCTTTCCTGGGAGAGCAGTATTAGATTCCGATGCACCGCAGCAGTTTTAATGTATCCTTGGCTTTCAAATTGACGACGAAACACAAAATTGCATCGGGATTGAATACAAAGGGCACAATGCCGACTTAACAATAAGATAAGTAACTCATCTATGATTTTGTGCTTTGAACCTTTCCTGGGAGAGCAGTATTAAATTCCGATGCACCACGGTAGTTTTACTGTATCCCTTGGCTTTCAAATTGACGATGAAACACAGAAATAGAATCGGGATCGAATACAAAAGGCACAATGCCGACTTAACTATAAGAAGGGTAACTCATCTATGAGTTTGTGCTTTGAGCCTTTCCTGGGAGAGCAGTATTAGATTCCGATGCACCACAGCAGATTTACTGTACCCATTGGCTTTCAAATTGACGATGAAACACAGAAATTGCATCGGGATTGAATACAAAAGGCATAATGCCGACCTAACAATAAGGAAAGAAACTCATCTTGAGTTTGTGCTTCGGGCCTTTCCTGGAAGAGCAGATTAGATTTCGAAGCACCACAGCAGTTTTGCTCTATCCCTTGGCTTTCAAATTGACGATGAAACGCAGAAATTGCATCGGGATTGATACAAAAGTTACAATGCTGTCTTAACTATAGGAAAAGTAACTCATCTATGAGTTTGTGCTTTGATCCATTCCTGGGAGAGCAGTATTAGATTCCGATGCACCACAGCAGTTTTACTGTATCCCTTGGCTTTCAAATTGACAATGAAACACAGAAATTGCATCGGGATTGAATACAATGCACAATACCGACTTAACTATAAGAAAAGTAATTCATCCATGAGTTTGTGCTTTGAGCCTTTCCTGGGAGAGCAGTATTATATTCCGATGCACCACAGCAATTTTACTGTACCCCTTGGCTTTCAAATTGACGATGAAACACAGAAACTGCATCGGGATTGAATACAAAAGGTAACATGCCGACTTAACTATAAGAAAAGTAACTCATCTATGAGTTTGTGCTTTGAGCCTTGCCTGGGAGAGCAGTATTAGATTCCGATGCACCTCAGCAATTTTACTGTATCCCTTGGCTGTCAAATTGACGATGAAACACAGAAGTTGCATCGGGATTGAATACATTGCACAATACCGACTTAACTATAAGAAAAGTAACTCATCTATGAGTTTGTGCTTTGAGCCGTTCCTGGGAGAGCAAAATTAGATTCCGGTGCACCACACAGATTTAAGGTATACCTTGGCTTTCAAATTGACGATGAAACACAGAAATTGCATCTGCATTGAATACAAATGGCACAATGCCGACTTAAATGTAAGAAAAGTAACTCATCTATGAGTTTGTACTTTGAGCCTTTCCTGGGAGAGCAGTATTGGATTCCGATGCACCACAACAGATTTACTGTATCCCTTGGCCTTCAATTTGACGATGAAACACAGAAATTGCATCGGGATTGAACACAAAGGGCACAATGCCGACTTAACTATAAGAAAAGTAACTCATCTATGAGTTTGTAGTTTGAGCCTTTCCTGGAAGAGCAGTATTAGATTCCGATGCACCACAATGATTTACTGTATCCCTTGGCTTTCAAATTGACGATGAAGCACATAAATTGCATCGGGATCGAATAGAAAAGGCAAAAGCCGACTTAATTATAAGAAAAGTAACTAATGTATGAGTTTGTGCTTTGAGCCTTTCCTGGGAGAGTAGTATTAGATTCCGATGCACCACAGCAGTTTTACTGTATCCCTTGGCTTTCAAATTGATGATGAAACGCAGAAATTGCATCGGGGTTGAGTACAAAAGGCACAATGCCGTCTTAACTATAGGAAATGTTACTCATCTATGAGTTTGTGCTTTGAGCCTTTCCTGGGAGAGCAGTATAAGATTCTGATGCACCGCAGCAGTTTTACTGTATCCCTTGGCTTTCAAGTTGAGGATGAAACACAGAAATTGCATCGGGATTGAATACAAAAGGCACAATGCCGACTTAAGTATAAGAAAAGTAACTCATCTATGAGTTTGTGCTTTTAGCCTTCCCTGGGAGAGCAGTATTAGATTCCGATGCACCGCAACAGTTTTACTGTATCCCTTGGCTTTCAAATTGACGAGGAAACACAGAAATTGCAACGGGATTGAATACAAATGGCACAATGTTGACTTAACTATAAGAAAAGTAACTCATCTATGAGTTTGTGATTTGAGCCTTTCCTGGGAGAGCAGTATTAGATTCCGATGCACCGCAGCAGTTTTAATGTATCCTTGGCTTTCAAATTGACGACGAAACACAAAATTGCATCGGGATTGAATACGAAAGGCACAATGCCGACTTATCAATAAGAAAAGTAACTCATCTATGAGTTTGTGCTTTGAGCCTTTCCTGGGAGAGCAGTATTAGATTCCGATGCACCACGGCAGTTTTACTGTATCCCTTGGCTTTCAAATTGACGATGAAACACAGAAATAGAATCGGGATCGAATACTATAAGAAGGGTAACTCATCTATGAGTTTGTGCTTTGAGCCTTTCCTGGGAGAGCAGTATTAGAATCCGATGCACCACAGCAGATTTACTGTACCCATTGGCTTTCAAATTGAAGATGAAAGACAGAAATTGCATCGGGATTGAATACAAAAGGCACAATAGCGACTTAACTATAAGAAAAATAACTCATCTATGACTTTGTGCTTTGAGCCCTCCCTAGGAGAGCAGTATTAGATTCCGATGCACCACAACAGTTTTGCTGTATCCCTTGGCCTTCAAATTGACGATGAAACACAGAAATTGCATCGGGATAGAATACAAAAGGCACAATGCCAACTTAACTATAAGAAAAGTAACTCATCTATGAGTTTGTGCTTTGAGCCTTTCCTGGGAGAGCAGTATTAGATTCCGATGCACCACAGCAGATTTACTGTATCCATGGCTTTCAAATTGACGATGAAAAACTGAAATCGCATCGGGATTGAATACAAAAGGCACAATGCCGACTTAACTATATGAATAGTAACTCATCTACGAGTTTGTGCTTTCAGCTTTTCCTGGGAGAGCAGTATTAGATTCCGATGCACCACACCAGTTTTACTGTATCCCTTGGCTTTCAAATTGACGATGAAACACAGAAATTGCATCGGGATTGAATACAAAAGGCACAAAGCCGACTTAACTATAAGAAAAGTAACTCATCTATGAGTTTGTGCTTTGAGCCTTTTCTGGGACAGCAGTATTCGGTTCAGATGCAGCACAGCAGTTTTACTGGATCCCTTGGCTTTCAAATTGACGATGAAACGCAGATATTGCCTCGGGATTGAATACAAAAGGCACAATGCCGACTTAACGATAAGAAAATTAACTCATCTATGAGTTTGTGCTTTGAGCCTTTCCTGGGAGAGCAATATTAGATTCCGATGCACCACAGCAGTTTTACTCTATCCCTTGGCTTTCAAATTGACGATGAAACACAGAAATCGCATCGGGATTGAATACAAAAGGCACAATGCCGACTTAACTATATGAATAGTGACTCATCTACGAGTTTGTTCATTGAGCCTTTCCTGGGAAAGCAGAACTAGATTCAGATGCACCACAGCAGTTTTACTGAGTCCCTTGGCTTTCAAATTGACGATGAAACACAGAAATTGCATCGGGATTGAATACAAAAGGCACAATGCCGACTTAACTATAAGAAAAGTTACTCAACTATGAGTTTGTGCTTTGAGCCTTTCCTGGGAGAGCAGTATTAGATACCGATGCACCACAGCAATTTTACTGTATCCCTTGGCTTTCAAATTGACGATGAAACACAGAAATTGCATCGGGATTGAATACAAATGGCACAATGCCGACTTAACTATAAGAAAAGTAACTCATCTATGAGTTTGTGCTTTGAGCCTTTCCTGGGAGAGCAGTATAAGATGCCGATGCACCACAGAAGTTTTACTGTATCCCTTAGCTTTCAATTTGACGATCAAACACAGAAATTGCATCGGGAATGAATACAATGCACAATACCGATATAACTGTAAGAAAAGTAACTCGTCTATGAGTTTGTGCTTTGAGCCTTTCCTGGGAGAGCAATATTAAATTCCGATGCACCACAGCAGTTTTACTGTACCCTTGGCTTTCAAATTGACGATGAAACACAGAAATTGCATCGGGATTGAATACAAAAGGCACAATGCAGATTTCACTATAAGAAAAGTACCTCATCTATGAGTTTGTGCTTTGAGCCTTTCCTGGGAGAGCAGTATTAGATTCGGATGCACCACAGCAGTTTTACTGTATCCCTAGGCTTCCAAATTGACGATGAAACAAAGAAATTGCATCGGGATTGAATACAAAAGGCACAATGCCGACATAACTATAAGAAAAGTAACTCATCTATGACTTTGTGCTTTGAGCCCTCCCTAGGAGAGCAGTATTAGATTCCGATGCACCACAACAGTTTTGCTGTACCCCTTGGCCTTCAAATTGACGATGAAACACAGAAATTGCATCGGGATAGAATACAAAAGGCACAATGCCGACTTAACTATAAGAAAAGTAACTCATCTATGAGTTTGTGCTTTGAGCCTTTCCTGGGAGAGCAGTATTAGATTCCGATGCACCACAGCAGATTTACTGTACCCATTGACTTTCAAAATGACGATGAAACACAGAAATTGCATCGGGATTGAATACAAAAGGCATAATGCCGACTTAACAATAAGGAAAGAAACTCATCTTGAGTTTGTGCTTCGGGCCTTTCCAGGAAGAGCAGATTAGATTTCGAAGCGCCACAGCAGTTTTGCTCTATCCCTTGGCTTTCAAATTGACGAGGAAACACAGAAATTGCAACGGGATTGAATACAAATGGCACAATGTCGACTTAACTATAAGAAAAGTAACTCATCTATGAGTTTGTGCTTTGAGCCATTCCTGGGAGAGCAGTATTAGTTTCCGATGCACCGCAGCAGTTTTAATGTATCCTTGGCTTTCAAATTGACGACGAAACACAAAATTGCATCGGGATTGAATACAAAGGGCACAATGCCGACTTAACTATAAAAAAAGTACCTCATCTATGAGTTTGTGCTTTGAGCCTTTCCTGGGAGATCAGTATTAGATTCCTATGGACCACAGCAGTTTTTCTGTATCCATGGCTTTCAAATTGACGATGAAAAACTGAAATCGCATCGGGATTGAATACAAAAGGCACAATGCCGACTTAACTATATGAATAGTAACTCATCTACGAGTTTGTGCTTTCAGCTTTTCCTGGTAGAGCAGTATTAGATTCCGATGCACCACACCAGTTTTACTGTATCCCTTGCCTTTCAAATTGACGATGAAACACAGAAATTGCATCGGGATTGTATACAAAAGGCACAAAGCCGACTTAACTATAAGAAAAGTAACTCATCTATGAGTTTGTGCTTTGAGCCTTTTCTGGGACAGCAGTATTCGGTTCCGATGCAGCACAGCAGTTTTACTGAGTCCCTTGGCTTTCAAATTGACGATGAAACACAGAAATTGCATCGGGATTGAATACAAAAGGCACATACCGACTTAACTATAAGAAAGTAACTCGTCTATGAGTTTGTGCTTTGAGACTTTACTGGGAGAGCAATATTAGATTCCGATGCACCACAGCAGTTTTACTGTATCCCTTGGCTTTCAAATTGACGATGAAACACAGAAATTGCAATGGGATTGAATACACAAGCACAATGGCGACCTAACTATTAGAAAGGTAACTCATCTATGAGTTTGTGCCTTGAGCCTTTCCTGGGAGAGCAGTATTAGATTCCAATGCACCGCAGCAGTTTTACTGTATCCCTTGGCTTTCAAATTGACGATGAAGCACAGAAATTGCATCGGGATTGAATACAAAAAGGCACAATGCCGACTTAACTATAAGAAATGTTACTCATCTATGAGTTTGTGCTTTGAGCCTTTCCTGGGAGAGCAGTATTGGGTTCCGATGCACCACAGCAATTTTACTGTATCCCTTGGCTTTCAAATTGACGATGAAACACAGAAATTGCATCGGGATTGAATACAAATGGCACAATGCCGACTTAACTATAAGAAAAGTAACTCATCTATGAGTTTGTGCTTTGAGCCTTTCCTGGGAGAGCAGTATTAGATTCCGATGCACCACAGCAGTTTTACTGGATCACTTGGCTTTCAAATTGACGATGAATCACAGAAATTGCATCGGGATTGAATACAAAAGGCACAATGCCGACTTAACTATAAGAAAAGCAACTCATCTAATAGTTTGTGCTTTGAGCCTTTCCTGGGAGAGCAGTATAAGATGCCGATGCACCACAGAAGTTTTACTGTATCCCTTGGCTTTCAATTTGACGATGAAACACAGAAATTGCATCGGGATTGAATACAAAAGGCACAATGCCGACTTGACTCTAAGAAAAGTAACTCATCTATGAGTTTGTGCTTCGAGCCTTCCCTGGGAGAGCAGTATTTGATTCCGATGCACCACACCAGATTTACTGTATACCTTGGCTTTCAAATTGACGATGAGACACAGAAATTGCATGTGGATTGAATACAAAAAGCACCATTCCGACTTAACTATAAGAAAAGTAACTCATCTATGAGATTGTGCATTGAGCGTTTCCTGGGAGAGAAGTATTGGATTCCAATGCACCACAGCAGTTTTACTGTATCCCTTTCAAATTGACGATGAAACACAGAAATTGCATCGGGATGAATACAAAAGGCACAATGCAACTTAACTATAAGAAAAGTACCTCATCTATGAGTTTGTGCTTTGAGCCTTTCCTGGGAGAGCGGTATTAGTTTCCGATGCACCACTGAAGGTTTACTGTATCCCTTGGACGTTCACATTGTCGACGAAACACAGAAATTGCATGGGCATGTAATTAAAAACCAAAAGGCCGACGTATACACATGAGGAGTATCTCTTCTAAGAGATTGTGCTTTGAGCCTTTCTTGGGAGCGCTGTATTAAAACACGATGCACTTCTATAGGATTGCTGTATTCCCTTGACCTTCACTTTGAAGATGAAACACCGAAATTGCATCGGGATTGAATACAAAAGGCACAATGCTGACTTAACTATTACAAAAGCAACTCATCTATGAGTTTGTGCTTCGAGCCTCTTTTGGGAGAGCAGTATTAGGTTCCGATGCACCACAGCAGTTTTACTGTATCCCTTGGCTTTCAAATTGACGATGAAACACAGAAATTGCATCGGGATTGAATACAAAAGGCACAATGCCGACTTAACTATAAGAAAAGTAACTCATCTATGAGTTTGGGATTTGAGCCTTCCCTGGGAGAGCAGTAGTTGAAACCGATGCACCGCAGCAGTTTTACTGTATCCTTTGGCTTTCAAATTGACGATGAAACACAGAAATTGCATCGGGATAGAATACAAAAGGCACAATGCCGACTTAACTATAAGAAAATTAACTCATCTATGAGTTTGTGCTTTGAGCCTTTCCTGGGAGAGCAGTATTAGATTCCGATGCACCACGGCAGTTTTACTGTATCCCTTGGCTTTCAAATTGACGATGAAACACAGAAATAGAATCGGGATCGAATACAAAAGTCACAATGCCGACTTAACTATAAGAAGGGTAACTCATCTATGAGTTTGTGCTTTGAGCCTTTCCTGGGAGAGCAGTATTAGATTCCGATGCACCACAGCAGATTTACAGTACCCATTGGCTTTCAAATTGACGATGAAACACAGAAATTGCATCGGGATTGAATACAAAAGGCATAATGCCGACTTAACTATAAGAAAAGTAACTGATCTATGAGTTTGTGCTTTGGGCCTTTCCTCTGAGAGCAGTATTAGATTCCGATGCACCACAACAATTTTACTGTACCCCTTGGCTTTCAAATTCACGTTGAAACACAGAAATTGCATCGGGATTGAATACAAAAGGTACAATGCCGACTTAACTATAAGAAAAGAAACTCATCTATGAGTTTGTGCTTTGAGCCTTTCCTGGGAGAGCAGTATTAGATTCCGATGCACCACAGCAGTTTTACTGTATCCCTTGGCTGTCAAATTGACGATGAAACACAGAAATTGCATCGGGATTGAATACAAAAGGCACAATTCCGACTTAACTATAAGAGAAGTAACTCATCTATGAGTTTGTGCTTTTAGCCTTCCCTGGGAGAGCAGTGTTAGATTCCGATGCATCACAGAAGTTTTACTGGATCACTTGGCTTTCAAATTGACGATGAAACACAGAAATTGCATTGGGATTGAATACAAGAGGCACAATGCCGACTTAATTATAACAAAAGTAACTCATCTATGAGTTTGTGTTTTGAGCCTTTCCTGGGAGAGCAGTATAAGATTCCGATGCACCGCAGCAGTTTTACTATATCGCTTGGCTTTCAAATTGACGATGAAACGCAGAAACTGCATCGGGATTAAATACAATGTACAATACCGACTGAATTATAAGAATAGTAACTCATCTATGAGTTTGTGCTTTGAGCCTATCCTGAGAGAGCAGTAATAGATTCCGATGCACCGCAGCAGATCTACTGTATCCCTTGGCTTTCAAATTGACGATGAAACACAGAAATTGCATCGGGATTGAATACAAAATGCACAATGACGTCTTAACAAAAGAAGAGTACTCTATCTATGAGTTTTTGTTTTCAGCCTTTCCTGGGAGAGCAGTTTAAGATTCCGAAGCACCACAGCAGTTTTACTTTATCCCTTGGCTTTCAAATTGACGATGAAACACAGAAATTGCATCGGGAGTGAATACAATAGGTACAATGCCGACTTAACTGTAAGAAAAGTAACTCGTCTATGAGTTTGTGCTTTGAGACTTTCCTGGGAGAGCAATATTAGATTCCGATGCACTGCAGCAGTTTTACTGTATCCCTTGGCTTTCAAATTGACGATGAAACACAGAAATTGCATCGGGATTGAATACAAAAGGCACAATCCCGTTTCAACTATAGGAAAAGTAACTCATCTATGAGTTTGTGCTTTGATCCATTCCTGGGAGAGCAGTATTTGATACCGATGCACCACAGCAATTTTACTGTATCCCTTGGCTTTCAAATTGACGATTAAACACAGAAATTACATCGGGATTGAATAAAAATGGCACAATGCTGACTTAAATATAAGAAAATAACTCATCTATGAGTTTGTGCTTTGAGCCTTTCCTGGGAGAGCAGTATTAGATTCCGATGCACCACCGCAGTTTTACTGTATCCCTTGGCCTTCAAATTGACGATGAAACACAGAAATAGCATCGGGATCGAATACAAAAGGCACAATGCCGACTTAATTATAAGAAAGGTAACTAATCTATGAGTTTGTGCTTTGAGCCTTTCCTGGGAGAGCAGTATTAGATTCCGATGCACCACAGTAGTTTTACTGTATCCCTTGGCTTTCAAATTGACGATGAAACACAGAAATTGCATCGGGATTGAATACAAAAGGCACAATAGCGACTTACCTATAAGAAATGTAACTCATCTATGAGTTTGTGCTTTTAGCCTTTCCTGGGAGAGCAGTATTAGATTCCGATGCACCACAGTAGTTTTACTGGATCACTTGGCTTTCAAATTGACGATGAAACACAGAAATTGCATCGGGATTGAATACAAAAGGCACAATGCCGACTTAGCTATAAGAAAAGTAACTCATCTATGAGTTTGTGGTTTGAGCCCTTCCTGGGAGAGCAGTATTAGATTCCGATGCACCACAACAGTTTTACTGTATCCCTTGGCTTTCTAATTGACGATGAAACACAGGAATTGCATCGGGTAAGAATACAAATGGCAGAATGCCGACTTAACTATAAGAAAAGTAACTCATCTATGAGTTTGTGCTTTGAGCCTTTCCTGGGAGAGCAGTATTAGATTCCGATGCACCACCGCAGTTTTACTGTATCCCTTGGCGTTCAAATTGACGATGAAACACAGAAATAGCATCGGGATCGAATACAAAAGGCACAATGCCGACTTAATTATAAGAAAGGTAAGTAATCTATGAGTTTGTGCTTTGAGCCTTTCCTGGCAGAGCAGTATTAGATTCCGATGCACCACAGCAGTTTTACTGTATCCCTTGGCTTTCAAATTGATGATGAAACGCAGAAATTGCATCGGGGTTGAGTACAAAAGGCACAATGCCGTCTTAACTATAGGAAAAGTTACTCATCTATGAGTTTGTGCTTTGAGCCTTTCCTGGGAGAGCAGTATAGGATTCCGATGCACCGCAGCAGTTTTACTGTATCCCTTCGCTTTCAAATTGACGATGAAACACAGAAATTGCATCGGGTTTGAATACAAAAGGCAGAATGCCGACTTAACTATAAGAAAAGTAACTCATCTATGAGATTGTGCTTTTAGCCTTTCCTGGGAGAGCAGTATTAGATTCCGATGCACCACAGCGGTTTTACTGGATCACTTTGCTTTCAGATTGACGATGAAACACAGAAATTGCATCGGGATTGAATACAAAAGGCACAATGCCGACTTAACTATTACAAAAGTAACTCATCTATGAGTTTGTGCTTTGAGCCTTTCCTGGGAGAGCAGTATTAGCTTCCGATGCACCACAGCAGTTTTACTGTATCCCTTGGCTTTCAAATTGACGATGAAACACAGAAACTACAACGGGATTAAATACAATGTACAATACCGACTTAATTATAAGAAAAGTAACTCATCTATTAGTTTGTGCTTTGAGCCTATCCTGGGAGAGCAGTATTAGATTCCGATGCACCACAGCAACTTTACTGTATCCCTTGGCTTTCAAATTGACGATGAAACACAGAAATTGCATCGGGATTGAATACAAATGGCACAATGCCAACTTAAATATAAGAAAAGTAACTCATCTATGAGTTTATGTTTTGAGCCTTTCATGGGAGAGCAGTATTGGATTCCGATGCACCACAGCTGTTTTACTGTATCCCTTGGCTTTCAAATTTACGATGAAACACAGATATTTTGCACGGGATTAAATACAATGCACAATACCGAATTAATTATAAGGAAAGTAACTCATCTATGAGTTTGTGCTTTGAGCCTATCCTGGGAGAGCAGTATTAGATTCCGATGCACCACCGCAGATTTACTGTATCTCTTGGCCTTCAAATTGACGATGAAACACAGAATTAGCATCGGGATCGAATACAAAAGGCACAATGCCGACATAATTATAAGAAAAGTAACTCATCTATGAGTTTGTGCTTTGAGCCTTTCCTGGGAGAGCAGTATTGGATTCCGATGCACCACAACAGATTTACTGTATCCCTTGGCTTTCAAATTGACGATGAAACACAGAAATTACATCGGGATTGAATACAAAAGGCACAATGCCGACTTAACTATAAGAAAAGCAACACATCTATAAATTTGTGTTTTGGGCCCTTCCTGGGACAGCAGTATTAGATTCCGAAGCACCACAACAGTTTCACTGTATCCGTTGGCTTTCAAATTGACGATGAAACACAGAAATTGCATCGGGATTGAATGCAAATGGCACAATGACCACTTCACTAAAAGAAAAGTAACTCATCTATGTGTTTGTGCTTTGAGCCTTTCCTGGGAGAGCAGTATTAGATTCCGATGCACCACAGCAGTTTTACTGTATCCCTTGGCTTTCAGATTGACGATGAAACACAGAAATTGCATCGGGATTGAATACAAAAGGCACATTAGCGACTTAACTATGAGAAAAATAACTCATCTATGAGTTTGAGCTTTGAGCCTTTCCTGGGAGAGCAGTATTAGTTTCCGATGCACCACAGTAGTTTTACTGTATCCCTTGACTTTCAAATTGACGATGAAACACAGAAATTGCATCGGGATTGAATACAAAAGGCACATGAGTGACTTAACTATAAGAAAAGTAACTCATCTATGAGTTTGTGATTTGAGCCTTTCCTGGGAGAGCAGTATTAGATTCCGATGCTCCACAGCAGTTTTACTGTATCCCTTGGCTTTCAAATTGACGATGAAACACAGAAATTGCATCGGGATTGATTACAAAATGCACAATGACGACTTAACAAAAGAAAAGTACTCTATCTATGAGTTTTTGCTTTCAGAATTTCCTGGGAGAGCAGTTTAAGAATACGAAGCACCACAGCAGTTTTACTGTATCCCTTGGCTTTCAAATTGAAGATGAAACACAGAAATTGCATCGAGAGTGAATACAAAATGTACAATGCCGACTTAACTATAAGATAACTAACTCGTCTATGAGTTTGTGCTTTGAGACTTTCCTGGGAGAGGAATATTAGATTCCGATGCACCACAGCAGTTTTACTGTATCCCTTGGCTTTCAAATTGACGATGAAACACAGAAATTTCATCGGGATTGAATACAAACGGCACAATAGCTACTTAACTATATGAAAAATTACTCATCTATGATTTTGTGCTTTGAGCCTTTCCTGGGAGAGCAGTATTAGATTGCGATGCACCATAGCAGTTTTACTTTATCCCTTGGCTTTCAAATTGACGATGAAACACAGAAATTGCATCGGGATTGAATACAAAAGGCACAATGCCGACTTAACTATAAGAAAAGAAACTCATCTATGAGTTTGTGCTTTGAGCCCTTCCTGGGAGAGCAGTATTAGATTCCGATGCACCACAACAGTTTTGCTGTATCCCTTGGCCTTCAAATTGACGATGAAACACAGAAATTGCATCGGGATTGAATACAAAAGGCACAATGCCGACTTCACTATAAGAAAAGTTATTCATCTATGAGTTTGTGCTTTGAGCCTTTCCTGGGAGAGCAGTATTAGATTCCGATGCACCACGGCAGTTTTACTGTATCCCTTGGCTTTCAAATTGACGATGAAACACAGAAATTGCATCGGGATTGAATGCAAATGGCACAATGACCACTTCACTAAAAGAAAAGTAACTCATCTATGAGTTTGTGCTTTGAGCCTTTCCTGGGAGAGCAGTATTAGATTCCGATGCACCACAGCAGTTTTACTGTATCCCTTGGCTTTCAAATTGACGATGAAACACAGAAATTGCATCGGGATTGAATACAAAAGGCACATTAGCGACTTAACTATGAGAAAAATAACTCATCTATGAGTTTGGGCTTTGAGCCTTTCCTGGGAGAGCAGTATTAGTTTCCGATGCACCACAGTAGTTTTACTGTATCCCTTGGCTTTCAAATTGACGATGAAACACAGAAATTGCATCGGGATTGAATACAAAAGGCACATGAGTGACTTAACTATAAGAAAAGTAACTCATCTATGAGTTTGTGATTTGAGCCTTTCCTGGGAGAGCAGTATTAGATTCCGATGCTCCACAGCAGTTTTACTGTATCCCTTGGCTTTCAAATTGACGATGAAACACAGAAATTGCATCGGGATTGATTACAAAATGCACAATGACGACTTAACAAAAGAAAAGTACTCTATCTATGAGTTTTTGCTTTCAGAATTTCCTGGGAGAGCAGTTTAAGATTCCGAAGCACCACAGCAGTTTTACTGTATCGCTTGGCTTTCAAATTGACGATGAAACACAGAAACTACAACGGGATTAAATACAATGTACAATACCGACTTAATTATAAGAAAAGTAACTCATCTATTAGTTTGTGCTTTGAGCCTATCCTGGGAGAGCAGTATTAGATTCCGATGCACCACAGCAGATTTACTGTATCCCTTGGCTTTCAAATTGACGATGAAACACAGAAATTGCATCGGGATTGAATACAAATGGCACAATGCCAACTTAAATATAAGAAAAGTAACTCATCTATGAGTTTGTGCTTTGAGCCTTCCCTGGGAGAGCAGTATTAGTTTCCGATGCACCACAGCTGTTTTACTGTATCCCTTGGATTTCAAATTGACGATGGAACACAGAAATTGCATCGGGATTAAATACAATGCACAATACCGACTTAATTATAAGAAAAGTAACTCATCTATGAGTTTGTGCTTTGAGCCTATCCTGGGAGAGCAGTATTAGATTCCGATGCATCACCGCAGTTTTACTGTATCCTTGGCCTTCAAATTGACGATGAAACACAGAAATAACATCGGGCTCGAATACAAAAGGCACAATGCCGACAAAATTATAAGAATAGTAACTCATCTATGAGTTTGTGCTTTGAGCCTTTCCTGGGAGAGCAGTATTGGATTCCGATGCACCACAACAGATTTACTGTATCCCTTGGCTGTCAAATTGACAATGAAACACAGAAATTGCATCGGGATTGAATACAAAAGGCACAATGCCGACTTAGCTATAAGAAAAGTAACTCATCTTTGAGTTTTGCGTTTTGAGCCCTTCCTGGGAGAGCAGTATTAGATTCCGATGCACCACAACAGTTTCACTGTATCCCTTGGCTTTCAAATTGACGATGAAACACAGAAATTGCATCGGGATTGAAAACGAAAGGCACAATGCCGACATAACTATGAGAAAAGTAACTCATCTATGAGTTTGTGCTTTGAGCCTTTCCTGGGAGAGCAGTATTAGATTCCGATGCACCACGGCAGTTTTACTGTACCCCTTGGCTTTCAAATTGACGATGAAACACAGAAATAGCATCGGGATCAAATACAAAAGGCACAATGCCGACTTAACTATAAGAAGGGTAACTCACCTATGAGTTTGTGCTTTGAGTCATTCCTGGGAGAGCAGTAATAGATTCCGATGCACCACAGCAGATTTGCTGTATCCATTGGCTTTCAAATTGACGATGAAAGACAGAAATTGCATCGGGACTGAATACAAAAGGCATAATGCTGACTTAACAATAAGAACAGTAACTCATCTTGAGTTTGTGCTTCGGGCCTTTCCTGGAAGAGCAGTATAAGATTTCGAAGCACCACAGCAGTTTTGCTCTATCCCTTGGCTTTGAAATTGACGATGAAACTCAGAAATTGCATCGGGATTGAATACAAAAGGCACAATGCCGTCTTAACTATAGGAAAAGTAAATCATCTATGAGTTTGTGCTTTGAGCCTTTCGTGGGAGAGCAGTATTAGATTCCGATGCACCACAACAGTTTTACTGGATCACTTGGCTTTCAAATTGACGATGAAACACAGAAATTGCATCGGGATTGAATACAATGCACAATACCGACTTACCTATAAGAAAAGTAACTCATCTATGAGTTTGTGCTTTGAGCCTTTCCTGGGAGAGCAGTATTAGATTCCGATGCGCCACAGCAGATTTACGGTATCCCTTGGCTTTCAAATTGACGATGAAACACAGAAATTGCATCTGCATTGAATACAAATGGCACAGTGCCGACTTAAATATAAGTAAAGTAACTCATCTATGAGTTTGTGCGTTGAGCCTATCCTGGGAGAGCAGTATTGGATTCCGATGCACCACCGCAGTTTTACTGTATCCCTTTGCCTTCAAATTGACGATGAAACACAGAAATAGCATCGGGATCGAATACAAAAGGCACAATGCCGACTTAATTATAAGAAAGGTAACTAATCTATGAGTTTGTGCTTTGAGCCATTCCTGGGAGAGCAGTATTAGATTCCGATGCACCACAGCAGTTTTACTGTATCCCTCGGCTTTCAAATTGATGATGAAACGCAGAAATTGCATCGGGGTTGAGTACAAAAGGCACAATGCCGACTTAACTATTACCAAAGTATCTCATCAATGAGTTTGTGCTTTGAGCCTTTCCTGGGAGAGCAGTATTAGATTCCGATGCACCACAGCAGTTTTACTGTATCCCTTGGCATTCAAATTGACGATGAAACACAGAAACAGCATCGGGATTAAATACAATATACAATACCGACTTAATTATAAGAAAAGTAACTCATCTATGAGTTTGTGCTTTGAGCCTATCCTGGGAGAGCAGTATTAGATTCCGATGCACCACATCAGATTTACTGTATCCCTTGGCTTTCAAATTGACGATGAAACACAGAAATTGCATCGGGATTGAATACAAATGGCACAATGCTAACTTAAATATAAGAAAAGTAACTAATCTCTAGAGTTTGTGCTTTGAGACTTTCATGGGAGAGCAGTATTAGCTTCCGATGCACCACAGGTGTTTTACTGTATCCCTTGGCTTTCAAATTTACGATGAAACACAGATATTTTGCACGGGATTAAATACAATGCACAATAACGACTTAATTATAAGAAAAGTAACTCATCTATGAGTTTGTGCTTTGAGCCTATCCTGGGAGAGCAGTGTTAGATTCCGATGCACCACCGCAGATTTGCTGTATCTCTTGGCCTTCAAATTGACGATGAAACACAGAAATAGCATCGGGATCGAATACAAAAGGCACAATGCCGACATAATTATAAGAAAAGTAACTCATCTATGAGTTTGTGCTTTGAGCCTTTCCTGGGAGAGCAGTATTGGATTCCGAGGCACCACAACAGGTTTACTGTATCCCTTGGCTTTCAAATTGACGATGAAACACAGAAATTGCATCGGGATTGAATACAAAAGGCACAATGCCGACTTAACTATGAGAAAAGTAACTCATCTATGAGTTTGTGTTTTGGGCCCTTCCTGGGAGAGCAGTATTAGATTCCGAAGTACCACAACAGTTTCACTGTATCCCTTGGCTTTCAAATTGACGATGAAACACAGAAATTGCATCGGGATTGAATACAAAAGGCACAATGCCGACTTAACTATAAGAAAAGTTATTCATCTATGAGTTGGTGCTTTGAGCCTTTCCTGGGAGAGCAGTATTAGATTCCGATGCACAACAGCAGTTTTACTGTATCCCTCGGCTTTCAAATTGATGATGAAACGCAGAAGTGCATCGGAGTTGAGTACAAAAGGCACAATGCCGTCTTAACTATAGGAAAAGTTACTCATCTATGAGTTTGCGCTTTGAGCCTTCCTGGGAGAGCAGTATTAGATTCCGATACACCACAGCAGTTTTACTGTATCCCTTGGCATTCAAATTGACGATGAAACACAGAAACTGCATCGGGATTAAATACAATGTACAATACCGACTTAATTATAAGAAAAGTAACTCATCTATGAGTTTGTGCTTTGAGCCTATCCTGGGAGAACAGTATTAGATTCCGATGCACCACCGCAGATTTACTGTATCCCTTGGCCTTCAAATTGACGATGAAAGACAGAAATAGCATCGGGATCGAATACAAAAGGCACAATGCCTACATAATTATAAGAAAAGTAACTCATCTATGAGTTTGTGCTTTGAGCCTTTCCTGGGAGAGCAGTATTGGATTCCGATGCACCACAACAGATTTACTGTATCCCTTGGCTTTCAAATTGACGATGAAACACAGAAATTGCATCGGGATTGATTACAAAAGGCACAATGCCGACTTAACTATAAGAAAAGTAACTCATCTATGAGTTTGTGTTTTGGGCCCTTCCTGAAAGAGCAGTATTAGATTCCGAAGCACCACAACAGTTCCACTGTATCCCCTGGCTTTCAAATTGACGATGAAACACAGAAATTGCATCTGGATGGAATGTAAATGGCACAATGCCGACTTCACTAAGAGAAACGTAACTCATCTATGAGTTTGTGCTTTGAGCCTTTCCTGGGAGAGCAGTATTAGATTCCGATGCACCACAACAGTTATGCTGTATCCCTTGGCCTTCAAATTGACGATGAAACACAGAAATTGCATCGGGATAGAATAAAAAAGGCACAATGCCGACTTAACTATAACAAAAGTAACTCATCTATGAGTTTGTGCTTTGAGCCTTTCCTGGGAGAGCAGTATTAGATTCCGATTCACCACGGCAGTTTTACTGTATCCCTTGGCTTTCAAATTGACGATGAAACGCAGAAATTGCATCGCGATTGAATACAAAAGGCACAATGCCGTCTCAACTATAGGAAAAGTAACTCATCTATGAGTTTGTGCTTTGATCCATTCCTGGGAGAGCAGTATTAAATTCCGATGCACCACAGCAATTTTACTGTATCCCTTGGCTTTCAAATTGTCGATGAAACACAGAAATTGCATCGGGATTGAATACAAAAAGCACAATGCCGACTTAACTATAAGAAAAGTAACTCATCTGTGAGTTTGTGCTTTGAGCCTTTCCTGTGAGAGCAGTATTAGATTCCGATGCACCACAGCAGTTTTACTGGATCACTTGGATTTCGAATTGACGATGAAACACAGAAATTGCATCGGGATTGAATACAAAAGGTACAATTCCGACATAACTATAAGAAAAGTGACTCATCTATGAGTTTGTGCTTTGAGCCTTTCCTGGGTGAGCAGTATAAGATTCCGATGCACCACAGCAGTTTTACTGTATCCCTTGGCTTTCAAATTGACGATGAAGCACAGAAATTGCATCGGGATTCAATACAAATGGCACAATGCCGACTTAAATATAAGAAAAGTATCTCATCTATGAGTTTGTGCTTTGAGCCTTTCCTGGGAGAGCAGTATTAGATTCCGATGCACCACCGCAGTTTTACTGTATCCCTTGGCCTTCAAATTGACGATGAAACACAGAAATTGCATCGGGATCGAATACAAAGGGCACAATGCCGACTTAATTATAAGAAAGGTAACTAATCTATAAGTTTGTGCTTTGGCCATCCCTGGGAGAGCAGTATTAGATTCCGATGCACCACAGCAGTTTTACTGTATCCCTTGGCTTTCAAATTGATGATGAAACGCAGAAATTGCATCGGGATTAAATACAATGTACATACCGACTTAATTATAAGAAAAGTAACTCATCTATGAGTTTGTGCTTTGAGCCTATCCTGGGAGAGCAGTATTAGATTCCGATGCACCGCAGCAGATCTACTGTATCCCTTGGCTTTCAAATTGACGATGAAACGCAGAAATTGCATCGGGATTGAATACAAATGGCACAATGCCGACTTAAATATAAGAAAAGTAAGTCATCTATGAGTTTGTGCTTTGAGCCTCTCATGGGAGAGCAGTTTTGGATTCCGATGCACCACAACACATTTTCTGTATCCCTTGGCTTTCATATTGACGATGAAACACAGAAATTGAATCGGGATTATATACAATGCACAATACCGACTTAATTATAAGAAAAGTAACTCATCTATGAGTTTGTGCTTTGAGTCTATCCTGGGAGAGCAGTATTAGATTCCGATGCACCACCGCAGTTTTACTGTATCCCTTGGCCTTCAAATTGACGATGAAACACAGAAATAACATCAGGATCGAATACAAAAGACACAATGCCGAAAAAATTATAAGAAAAGTAACTCATCTATGAGTTTGTGATTTGAGCCTTTCCTGGGAGAGCAGTATTAGATTCCGATGCACCACAGCAGTTTTACTGTATCCCTTGGCTTTCAAATTGACGATGAAACACAGAAATTGCATTGGGATTGAATACAAAAGGCACAATGCCGACTTAACAATAACAAAAGTAACTCATCTATGAGTTTGTGCTTTGAGCCTTCCCTGGGAGAGCAGTATTAGTTTCCGATGCACCACAGCTGTTTTACTGTATCCCTTGGCTTTCAAATTGACGATGAAACACAGAAATTGCATCGGGATTAATTACGATGCACAATACCGACTTAATTATAAGAAAAGTAACTCATCTATGAGTTTGTGCTTTGAGCCTATCCTGGGAGAGCTGTATTAGATTCCGATGCACCACCGCAGATTTACTGTATCCCTTGGCCTTCAAATTGACGATGAAACACAGAAATAACATCGGGATCGAATACAAAAGGCACAATGCCGACAAAATTATAAGAAAAGTAACTCATCTAAGAGTTTGTGCTTTGAGCCTTTCATGGGAGAGCAGTATTGGATTCCGATGCACCACAACAGATTTACTGTATCCCTTGGCTTTCAAATTGACGATGAAACACAGAAATTGTATCGGGATTGAATACAAAAGGCACAATGCCGACTTAACTATAAGAAAGGTAACTCATCTATGAGTTTGTGCTTTGAGCCTTTCCTGGGGGAGAAGTATTAGATTCCGATGCACCACAGCAAATTTACTGTATCCCTTGGCTTTCAAATTGACGATGAAACACAGAAATTTCATCGGGATTGAGTACAAAAGGCACAATCCCGACTTAACTATAAGAAAAGTAACTCATCTATGAGTTTGTGCTTTGAGCCTTTCCTGGGAGAGCAGTATTAGATTCCGATGCACCACCGCAGTTTTACTGTATCCCTTGGCCTTCAAATTGACGATGAAACACAGAAATAGCATCGGGATCGAATACAAAAGGCACAATGCCGACTTAATTGTAAGAAAGGTAACTAATCTATGAGTTTGTGCTTTGAGCCTTTCCCGGGAGAGCAGTATTAGATTCCAATGCACCACAGCAGTTTTACTGTATCCCTTGGCTTTCAAATTGAAGATGAAACGCAGAAATTGCATCGGGGTTGAGTACAAAAGGCACAATGCCATCTTAACTATAGGAAAAGTTACTCATCTATGAGTTTGTACTTTGAGCCTTTCCTGGGAGAGCAGTATAAGATTCCGATGCACCGCAGCAGTTTTACTGTATCCCTTGGCTTTCAAATTGACGATGAAACACAGAAATTGCATCGGGATTGAATACAAAAGGCACAATGCCGACTTAACTATAAGAAAAGTAACTCATCTATGAATTTGTGCTTTTAACCTTTCCTGGGAGAGTAGTATTAGATTCCGATGCACCACAGCAGTTTTACTGGATCACTTGGCTTTCAAATTGAAGATGAAACACAGAAATTGCATCGGGATTGAATACAAAAGGCACAATACCGACTTAACTATAAGAAAAGTAACTCATCTATGAGTTTGTGCTTCTAGCCTTTCCTGGGAGAGCAGTATTAGATTCCGATGCACCACCGCAGTTTTACTGTATCCATGTCTCTCAAATTGACGATGAAACACAGAAATTGCATCGGGATTGAATACAAAAGGCACAATGCCGACTTCACTAAAAGAAAGTAACTCATCTATGAGTTTGTGCTATGAGCCCTTCCTGGGAGAGCAGTATTAGATTCCGATGCACCACAACAGTTTTACTGTATCCCTTGGCTTTCAATTTGACGATGAAACAGAAATTGCATCGGGCTTGAATACAAATGGCACAATGCCGACTTAACTATAAGAAAAGTAACTCATCTATGAGTTTGTGCTTTGAGCCTTTCCTGTGAGAGCAGTATTAGATTCCGATGCACCACCGCAGTTTTACTGTATCCCTTGGCCATCAAATTGACGATGAAACACAGAAATAGCATCGGCATTGAATACAGATGGCACAGTGCCGACATAAATATAAGAAAAGTAACTCATCTATGAGTTTGTGCTTTGAGCCTATCCTGGGAGAACAGTATTGGATTCCGATGCACCACCGCAGTTTTACTGTATCCCTTGGCCTTCAAATTGACGATGAAACACAGAAATAGCATCGGGTCGAATACAAAAGGCATAATGCCGACTTAATTATAAGAGAGGAAACTAATCTATGAGTTTGTGCTTTGAGCCTTTCCTGGGAGAGCAGTATTAGATTCCGATGCACCACAGCAGTTTTACTGTATCCCTCGGCTTTCAAATTGATGATGAAACGCAGAAATTGCATCGGGGTTGAGTACAAAAGGCACAATGCCGTCTTAACTATAGGAAAAGTTACTCATCTATGAGTTTGTGCTTTAAGCCTTTCCTGGGAGAGCAGTATTAGATTCCGATGCACTACAGCAGTTTTACTGGATCACTTGGCTTTCAAATTGACGATGAAACACAGAAATTGCATTGGGATTGAATACAAAAGGCACAATGCCGACTTAACTATTACAAAAGTAACTCATCTATGAGTTTGTGCTTTGAGCCTTTCCTGGGAGAGCAGTATTAGGTTCCGATACACCACAGCAGTTTTACTGTATCCCTTGGCATTCAAATTGACGATGAAACACAGAAACTGCATCGGGATTAAGTACAATGTACAATACCGACATAATTATAAGAAAAGTAACTCATCTATGAGTTTGTGCTTCGAGCCTTTCATGGGAGAGCAGTATTGGATTCCGATGCACCACAACACATTTGCTGTATACCTTGGCTTTCAAATTAACGATGAAGCACAGAAATTGCATTGGGATTGAATACAATTGGCACAATGCCGACTTAACAATAACAAAAGTAACTCATCTATGAGTTTGTACTTTGAGCCATTCCTGGGAGAGCAGTACTAGATTCCGATGCACTGCAGCAGTTTTACTGTATCCCTTGGCTTTCAAATTGACGATGAAACACAGAAATTTCATCGGGATTGAGTACAAAAGGCACAATGCCGACTTAACTATAGGAATAGTAACTCATCTATGAGTTTGTGCTTTTAGCCTTTCCTGGGAGAGCAGTATTAGATTCCGATGCACCACAGCGATTTTACTCTATCACTTTGCTTTCAAATTGACGATGAAACACAAAAATTGCATCGGGATTGAATACAAAAGGCACAATGCCGACTTAACTATTACAAAAGTAACTCATCTATGAGTTTGTGCTTTGAGCCTTTCCTGGGAGAGCAGTATTAGATTCCGATGCACCACAGCAGTTTTACTGTATCCCTTGGCTTTCAAATTGACGATGAAACACAGAAATTGCATTGGGATTGAATACAAAAGCCACAATGCCGACCTAACAATAACAAAAGTAACTCATCTATGAGTTTGTGCTTTGAGCCTTCCCTGGGAGAGCAGTATTAGTTTCCGATGCACCACAGCTGTTTTACTGTATCCCTTGGCTTTCAAATTGACGATGAAACACAGAAATTGCATCGGGATTAAATACGAGGCACAATACCGACTTAATTATAAGAAAAGTATATCATCTATGAGCTTGTGCTTTGAGCCTATCCTGGGAGAGCTGTATTAGATTCCGATGCACCACCGCAGACTTACAGTATCCCTTGGCCTTCAAATTGACGATGAAACACAGAAATAACATCGGGATCGAATTCAAAAGGCACAATGCCGACAAAATTATAAGAAAAGTAACTCATCTATGAGTTTGTCCTTTGAGCCTTTCCTGGGAGAGCAGTATTGGATTCCGATGCACCACAACAGATTTACTGTATCCCTTAGCTTTCAAATTGACGATGAAACACAGAAATTCTATCGGGATTGAATACAAAAGGCACAATGCTGACTTAACTATAAGAAAGGTAACTCATCTATGAGTTTGTGCTTTGAGCCTTTCCTGGGAGAGCAGTATTAGATTCCGATGCACCACCGCAGTTTTACTGTATGCCTTGGCCTTCAAATTGACGATGAAACACAGAAATAGCATCGGGATCGAATACAAAAGGCACAATGCCGACTTAATTGTAAGAAAGGTAACTAATCTATGAGACTGTGCTTTGAGCCTTTCCTGGGAGAGCAGTATTAGATTCCGATGCACCACAGCAGTTTTACTGTATCCCTTGGCTTTCAAATTGAAGATGAAACGCAGAAATTGCATTGGGGTTGAGTACTAATATAACAATGCAATCTGAACTATAGGAAAAGTTACTCATCTATGAGTTTGTGCTTTGAGACTTTTCTGGGAGAGCAGTATAAGATTCCGATGCACCGCAGCAGTTTTACTGTATCCCTTGGCTTTCAAATTGACGATGAAACACAGAAATTGCATCGGGATTGAATACAAAAGGCACAATGCCGACTTAACTATAAGAAAAGTAACTCATCTATGAATTTGTGCTTTTAACATTTCCTGGGAGAGTAGTATTAGATTCCGATGCACCACAGCAGTTTTACTGGATCACTTGGCTTTGAAATTGAAGATGAAACACAGAAATTGCATCGGGATTGAATACAAAAGGCACAATACCGACTTAACTATAAGAAAAGTAACTCATCTATGAGTTTGTGCTTCTAGCCTTTCCTGGGAGATTAGTATTAGATTCCGATGCACCACCCCTGTTTTACTGTATCCATGTCTCCCAAATTGACGATGAAACACAGAAATTCCATCGGGATTGAATACAAAAGGCACAATGCCGACTTCACTAAAAGAAAGTAACTCATCTATGAGTTTGTGCTATGAGCCTTCCTGGGAGAGCAGTATTAGATTCCGATGCACCACAACAGTTTTACTGTATCCCTTGGCTTTCAAATTGACGATGAAACAGAAATTGCATCGGGGTTGAGTACAAAAGGCACAATGCCGTCTTAACTATAGGAAAAGTTACTCATCTATGAGTTTGTGCTTTGAGCCATTCCTGGGAGAGCAGTATTGGATTCCGATGAACCACCGCAGTTTTACTGTATCCCTTGGCCTTCAAATTGACGATGAAACACAGAAATAGCATCGGGTCGAATACAAAAGGCATAATGCCAACTTAACTATAAGAGAGGAAACTAATCCATGAGTTTGTGCTTTGAGCCTTTCCTGGGAGAGCTGTATTAGATTCCGATGCACCACAGCAGTTTTACTGAATCACTTGGCTTTCAAATTGACGATGAAACACAGAAATTGCATCGGGATTGAATACAAAAGGCACAATGCCGACTTAACTATTACAAACGTAACTCATCTATGAGTTTGTGCTTTGAGCCTTTCCTGGGAGAGCAGTATTAGGTTCCGATACACCACAGCAGTTTTACTGTACCCCTTGGCATTCAAATTGACGATGAAACACAGAAACTGCATCGGGATTAAATACAATGTACAATACCGACTTAATTACAAGAAAAGTAACTCATCTATGAGATTGTGCTTCGAGCCTTTCATGGGAGAGCAGTATTGGATTCCGATGCACCACAACACATTTGCTGTATACCTTGGCTTTCAAATTAACGATGAAGCACAGAAATTGCATTGGGATTGAATACAAAAGGCACAATGCCGACTTAACAATAACAAAAGTAACTCATCTATGAGTTTGTGCTTTGAGCCTTTCCTGGGAGAGCAGTATTAGTTTCCGATGCACCACAGCAGTTTTACTGTATCCCTTGGCTTTCAAATTTACGATGAAACACAGATATTGCATCGGGATTAAATACAATGCACAATACCGACTTAATTATAAGAAAAGTCACTCATCTATGAGTTTGTGCTTTGAGCCTATCCTGGGAGAACAGTATTAGATTCCGATGCACCACCGCAGATTTACTGTATCCCTTGGCCTTCAAATTGACGATGAAAGACAGAAATAGCATCGGGATCGAATACAAAAGGCACAATGCCGACATAATTATGAGAAAAGTAACTCATCTATGAGTTTGTGCTTTGAGCCTTTCCTGGGAGAGCAGTATTGGATTCCGATGCACCACAACAGATTTACTGTATCCCTTGGCTTTCAAATTGACGATGAAACACAGAAATTGCATCGGGATTGAATACAAAAGGCACAATGCCGACTTAACTATAAGAAAAGTAACTCATCTATGAGTTTGTGTTTTGGGCCCTTCCTGGGAGAGCAGTATTAGATTCCGAATCACCACAACAGTTTCACTGTATCCCCTGGCTTTCAAATTGACGATGAAACACAGAAATTGCAGCGGGATTGAATGCAAATGGCACAATGCCGACTTCACTAAGAGAAAAGTAACTCATCTATGAGTTTGTGCTTTGAGCCTTTCCTGGGAGAGCAGTATTAGATTCCGATGCACCACAGCAGTTTTACTGTATCCCTTGGCTTTGAAATTGACGATGAAACACAGAAAGTGCATCGGGATTGAATACAAAATTCACAATAGCGACTTAACTATGAGAAAAATAACTCATCTATGAGTTTGGGCTTTGAGCCTTTCCTGGGAGAGCAGTATTAGATTCCGATGCACCACAGTAATTTTACTGTATCCCTTGGCTTTCAAATTGACGATGAAACACAGAAATTGCATCGGGATTGAATACAAAAGGCACAATAGCGACTTAACTATAAGAAAAGTAACTCATCTATGAGTTTGTGCTTTGAGCCTTTCCTGGGAGAGCAGTATTAGATTCCGAAGCACCACAGCAGTTTTACTGTATCCCTTGGCTTTCAAATTGACGATGAAACATAGAAATTGCATCGGGATTGAATGCAAAATGCACACTGACGACTTAACTATAGAAAAGTACTCTCTCTATGAGTTTTTGCTCTCAGAATTTCCTGGGAGTGCAGTTTAAGATTCCGAAGCACCACAGCAGTTTTAATGTATCCCTTGGCTTTCAAATTGAAGATGAAACACAGAAATTGCATCGGGAGTGAATACAAAAGGTGAAATGCCGACTTAATTATAAGATAAGTAACTCGTTTATGAGTTTGTGCTTTGAGCCTTTCCTGGGAGAGCAATATTAGATTCCGATGCACCACAGCAGTTTTACTGGATCACTTGGCTTTCCAATTGACGATGAAACACAGAAATTGCATCGGGATTGATTACAAAAGGTACAATTCCGACTTAACTATAAGAAAAGTAACTCATCTATGAGTTTGTGCTTTGAGCCTTTCCTGGGAGAGCAGTATAAGATTCCGATGCACCACAGCAGTTTTACTGTATCCCTTGGCTTTCAAATTGACGATGAAACACAGAAATTGCATCGGGATTGAATACAAATGGCACAATGCCGACTTAAATATAAGAAAAGTAACTCATCTATGAGTTTGTGCTTTGAGCCTTTCCTGGGAGAGCAGTATTGGATTCCGATGCACCACAACAGATTTACTGTATCCCTTGGCTTTCTAATTGACGATGAAACACAGAAATTGCATCGGGATTGAATACAAAAGGCACAATGCCGTTTTAACTATAAGAAAAGTAACTCATCTACGAGTTTGTGTTTTCAGCCTTTCCTGAGAGAAGAGTATTAGATTCCGATGCACCACCGCAGTTTTACTGTATCCCTTGGCCTTCAAATTGACGATGAAACACAGAAATAACATCACGATCGAATACAAAAGACACAATGCCGAAAAAATTATAAGAAAAGTAACTCATCTATGAGTTTGTGATTTGAGCCTTTCCTGGGAGAGCAGTATTAGATTCCGATGCACCACAGCAGTTTTACTGTATCCCTTGGCTTTCAAATTGACGATGAAACACAGAAATTGCATTGGGATTGAATACAAAAGGCACAATGCCGACTTAACAATAACAAAAGTAACTCATCTATGAGTTTGTGCTTTGAGCCTTCCCTGGGAGAGCAGTATTAGTTTCCGATGCACCACAGCTGTTTTACTGTATCCCTTGGCTTTCAAATTGACGATGAAACACAGAAATTGCATCGGGATTAATTACGATGCACAATACCGACTTAATTATAAGAAAAGTAACTCATCTATGAGTTTGTGCTTTGAGCCTATCCTGGGAGAGCTGTATTAGATTCCGATGCACCACCGCAGATTTACTGTATCCCTTGGCCTTCAAATTGACGATGAAACACAGAAATAACATCGGGATCGAATACAAAAGGCACAATGCCGACAAAATTATAAGAAAAGTAACTCATCTAAGAGTTTGTGCTTTGAGCCTTTCATGGGAGAGCAGTATTGGATTCCGATGCACCACAACAGATTTACTGTATCCCTTGGCTTTCAAATTGACGATGAAACACAGAAATTGTATCGGGATTGAATACAAAAGGCACAATGCCGACTTAACTATAAGAAAGGTAACTCATCTATGAGTTTGTGCTTTGTGCCTTTCCTGGGAGAGAAGTATTAGATTCCGATGCACCACAGCAAATTTACTGTATCCCTTGGCTTTCAAATTGACGATGAAACACAGAAATTTCATCGGGATTGAGTACAAAAGGCACAATCCCGACTTAACTATAAGAAAAGTAACTCATCTATCAGTTTGTGCTTTGAGCCTTTCCTGGGAGAGCAGTATTAGATTCCGATGCACCACCGCAGTTTTACTGTATGCCTTGGCCTTCAAATTGACGATGAAACACAGAAATAGCATCGGGATCGAATACAAAAGGCACAATGCCGACTTAATTGTAAGAAAGGTAACTAATCTATGAGTTTGTGCTTTGAGCCTTTCCTGGGAGAGCAGTATTAGATTCCAATGCACCACAGCAGTTTTACTGTATCCCTTGGCTTTCAAATTGAAGATGAAACGCAGAAATTGCATCGGGGTTGAGTACAAAAGGCACAATGCCATCTTAACTATAGGAAAAGTTACTCATCTATGAGTTTGTGCTTTGAGCCTTTCCTGGGAGAGCAGTATAAGATTCCGATGCACCGCAGCAGTTTTACTGTATCCCTTGGCTTTCAAATTGACGATGAAACACAGAAATTGCATCGGGATTGAATACAAAAGGCACAATGCCGTCTTAACTATAAGAAAAGTAACTCATCTATGAATTTGGGCTTTTAACCTTTCCTGGGAGAGTAGTATTAGATTCCGATGCACCACAGCAGTTTTACTGGATCACTTGGCTTTCAAATTGAAGATGAAACACAGAAATTGCATCGGGATTGAATACAAAAGGCACAATACCGACTTAACTATAAGAAAAGTAACTCATCTATGAGTTTGTGCTTCTAGCCTTTCCTGGGAGAGCAGTATTAGATTCCGATGCACCACCGCAGTTTTACTGTATCCATGTCTCTCAAATTGACGATGAAACACAGAAATTGCATCGGGATTGAATACAAAAGGCACAATGCCGACTTCACTAAAAGAAAGTAACTCATCTATGAGTTTGTGCTATGAGCCCTTCCTGGGAGAGCAGTATTAGATTCCGATGCACCACAACAGTTTTACTGTATCCCTTGGCTTTCAAATTGACTATGAAACAGAAATTGCATCGGGCTTGAATACAAATGGCACAATGCCGACTTAACTATAAGAAAAGTAACTCATCTATGAGTTTGTGCTTTGAGCCTTTCCTGTGAGAGCAGTATTAGATTCCGATGCACCACCGCAGTTTTACTGTATCCCTTGGCCATCAAATTGACGATGAAACACAGAAATAGCATCGGCATTGAATACAGATGGCACAGTGCCGACATAAATATAAGAAATGTAACTCATCTATGAGTTTGTGCTTTGAGCCTATCCTGGGAGAGCAGTATTGGATTCCGATGCACCACCGCAGTTTTACTGTATCCCTTGGCCTTCAAATTGACGATGAAACACAGAAATAGCATCGGGTCGAATACAAAAGGCATAATGCCGACTTAATTATAAGAGAGGAAACTAATCTATGAGTTTGTGCTTTGAGCCTTTCCTGGGAGAGTAGTATTAGATTCCGATGCACCACAGCAGTTTTACTGTATCCCTCGGCTTTCAAATTGATGATGAAACGCAGAAATTGCATCGGGGTTGAGTACAAAAGGCACAATGCCGTCTTAACTATAGGAAAAGTTACTCATCTATGAGTTTGTGCTTTGAGCCTTTCCTGGGAGAGCAGTATTAGATTCCGATGCAATACAGCAGTTTTACTGGATCACTTGGCTTTCAAATTGACGATGAAACACAGAAATTGCATTGGGATTGAATACAAAAGGCACAATGCCGACTTAACTATTACAAAAGTAACTCATCTATGAGTTTGTGCTTTGAGCCTTTCCTGGGAGAGCAGTATTAGGTTCCGATACACCACAGCAGTTTTACTGTATCCCTTGGCATTCAAATTGACGATGAAACACAGAAACTGCATCGGGATTAAATACAATGTACAATACCGACTTAATTATAAGAAAAGTAACTCATCTATGAGTTTGTGCTTCGAGCCTTTCATGGGAGAGCAGTATTGGATTCCGATGCACCACAACACATTTGCTGTATACCTTGGCTTTCAAATTAACGATGAAGCACAGAAATTGCATTGGGATTGAATACAATTGGCACAATGCCGACTTAACAATAACAAAAGTAACTCATCTATGAGTTTGTACTTTGAGCCATTCCTGGGAGAGCAGTACTAGATTCCGATGCACTGCAGCAGTTTTACTGTATCCCTTGGCTTTCAAATTGACGATGAAACACAGAAATTTCATCGGGATTGAGTACAAAAGGCACAATGCCGACTTAACTATAGGAATAGTAACTCATCTATGAGTTTGTGCTTTTAGCCTTTCCTGGGAGAGCAGTATTGGATTCCGATGCACCACAACACATTTGCTGTATACCTTGGCTTTCAAATTAACGATGAAGCACAGAAATTGCATTGGGATTGAATACAATTGGCACAATGCCGACTTAACAATAACAAAAGTAACTCATCTATGAGTTTGTACTTTGAGCCATTCCTGGGAGAGCAGTACTAGATTCCGATGCACTGCAGCAGTTTTACTGTATCCCTTGGCTTTCAAATTGACGATGAAACACAAAAATTGCATCGGGATTGAATACAAAAGGCACAATGCCGACTTAACGATTACAAAAGTAACTCATCTATGAGTTTGTGCTTTGAGCCTTTCCTGGGAGAGCAGTATTAGATTCCGATGCACCACAGCAGTTTTACTGTATCCCTTGGCTTTCAAATTGACGATGAAACACAGAAATTGCATTGGGATTGAATACAAAAGGCACAATGCCGACTTAACTATTACAAAAGTAACTCATCTATGAGTTTGTGCTTTGAGCCTTTCCTGGGAGAGCAGTATTAGGTTCCGATACACCACAGCAGTTTTACTGTATCCCTTGGCATTCAAATTGACGATGAAACACAGAAACTGCATCGGGATTAAATACAATGTACAATACCGACTTAATTATAAGAAAAGTAACTCATCTATGAGTTTGTGCTTCGAGCCTTTCATGGGAGAGCAGTATTGGATTCCGATGCACCACAACACATTTGCTGTATACCTTGGCTTTCAAATTAACGATGAAGCACAGAAATTGCATTGGGATTGAATACAATTGGCACAATGCCGACTTAACAATAACAAAAGTAACTCATCTATGAGTTTGTACTTTGAGCCATTCCTGGGAGAGCAGTACTAGATTCCGATGCACTGCAGCAGTTTTACTGTATCCCTTGGCTTTCAAATTGACGATGAAACACAGAAATTTCATCGGGATTGAGTACAAAAGGCACAATGCCGACTTAACTATAGGAATAGTAACTCATCTATGAGTTTGTGCTTTTAGCCTTTCCTGGGAGAGCAGTATTGGATTCCGATGCACCACAACACATTTGCTGTATACCTTGGCTTTCAAATTAACGATGAAGCACAGAAATTGCATTGGGATTGAATACAATTGGCACAATGCCGACTTAACAATAACAAAAGTAACTCATCTATGAGTTTGTACTTTGAGCCATTCCTGGGAGAGCAGTACTAGATTCCGATGCACTGCAGCAGTTTTACTGTATCCCTTGGCTTTCAAATTGACGATGAAACACAAAAATTGCATCGGGATTGAATACAAAAGGCACAATGCCGACTTAACGATTACAAAAGTAACTCATCTATGAGTTTGTGCTTTGAGCCTTTCCTGTGAGAGCAGTATTAGATTCCGATGCACCACCGCAGTTTTACTGTATCCCTTGGCCATCAAATTGACGATGAAACACAGAAATAGCATCGGCATTGAATACAGATGGCACAGTGCCGACATAAATATAAGAAATGTAACTCATCTATGAGTTTGTGCTTTGAGCCTATCCTGGGAGAGCAGTATTGGATTCCGATGCACCACCGCAGTTTTACTGTATCCCTTGGCCTTCAAATTGACGATGAAACACAGAAATAGCATCGGGTCGAATACAAAAGGCATAATGCCGACTTAATTATAAGAGAGGAAACTAATCTATGAGTTTGTGCTTTGAGCCTTTCCTGGGAGAGTAGTATTAGATTCCGATGCACCACAGCAGTTTTACTGTATCCCTCGGCTTTCAAATTGATGATGAAACGCAGAAATTGCATCGGGGTTGAGTACAAAAGGCACAATGCCGTCTTAACTATAGGAAAAGTTACTCATCTATGAGTTTGTGCTTTGAGCCTTTCCTGGGAGAGCAGTATTAGATTCCGATGCAATACAGCAGTTTTACTGGATCACTTGGCTTTCAAATTGACGATGAAACACAGAAATTGCATTGGGATTGAATACAAAAGGCACAATGCCGACTTAACTATTACAAAAGTAACTCATCTATGAGTTTGTGCTTTGAGCCTTTCCTGGGAGAGCAGTATTAGGTTCCGATACACCACAGCAGTTTTACTGTATCCCTTGGCATTCAAATTGACGATGAAACACAGAAACTGCATCGGGATTAAATACAATGTACAATACCGACTTAATTATAAGAAAAGTAACTCATCTATGAGTTTGTGCTTCGAGCCTTTCATGGGAGAGCAGTATTGGATTCCGATGCACCACAACACATTTGCTGTATACCTTGGCTTTCAAATTAACGATGAAGCACAGAAATTGCATTGGGATTGAATACAATTGGCACAATGCCGACTTAACAATAACAAAAGTAACTCATCTATGAGTTTGTACTTTGAGCCATTCCTGGGAGAGCAGTACTAGATTCCGATGCACTGCAGCAGTTTTACTGTATCCCTTGGCTTTCAAATTGACGATGAAACACAGAAATTTCATCGGGATTGAGTACAAAAGGCACAATGCCGACTTAACTATAGGAATAGTAACTCATCTATGAGTTTGTGCTTTTAGCCTTTCCTGGGAGAGCAGTATTGGATTCCGATGCACCACAACACATTTGCTGTATACCTTGGCTTTCAAATTAACGATGAAGCACAGAAATTGCATTGGGATTGAATACAATTGGCACAATGCCGACTTAACAATAACAAAAGTAACTCATCTATGAGTTTGTACTTTGAGCCATTCCTGGGAGAGCAGTACTAGATTCCGATGCACTGCAGCAGTTTTACTGTATCCCTTGGCTTTCAAATTGACGATGAAACACAAAAATTGCATCGGGATTGAATACAAAAGGCACAATGCCGACTTAACGATTACAAAAGTAACTCATCTATGAGTTTGTGCTTTGAGCCTTTCCTGGGAGAGCAGTATTAGATTCCGATGCACCACAGCAGTTTTACTGTATCCCTTGGCTTTCAAATTGACGATGAAACACAGAAATTGCATTGGGATTGAATACAAAAGCCACAATGCCGACTTAACAATAACAAAAGTAACTCATCTATGAGTTTGTGCTTTGAGCCTTCCCTGGGAGAGCAGTATTAGTTTCCGATGCACCACAGCTGTTTTACTGTATCCCTTGGCTTTCAAATTGACGATGAAACACAGAAATTGCATCGGGATTAAATACGAGGCACAATACCGACTTAATTATAAGAAAAGTAACTCATCTATGAGCTTGTGCTTTGAGCCTATCCTGGGAGAGCTGTATTAGATTCCGATGCACCACCGCAGACTTACAGTATCCCTTGGCCTTCAAATTGACGATGAAACACAGAAATAACATCGGGATCGAATTCAAAAGGCACAATGCCGACAAAATTATAAGAAAAGTAACTCATCTATGAGTTTGTGCTTTGAGCCTTTCCTGGGAGAGCAGTATTGGATTCCGATGCACCACAACAGATTTACTGTATCCCTTAGCTTTCAAATTGACGATGAAACACAGAAATTCTATCGGGATTGAATACAAAAGGCACAATGCCGACTTAACTATAAGAAAGGTAACTCATCTATGAGTTTGTGCTTTGAGCCTTTCCTGGGAGAGAAGTATTAGATTCCGATGCACCACAGCAAATTTACTGTATCCCTTGGCTTTCAAATTGACGATGAAACACAGAAATTCCATCGGGATTGAATAAAAATGGCACAATGCCGTCTTAACTATAAGAAGAGTTACTCATCTTGAGTTTGTGCTTTGAGCCTTTCCTGTGAGAGCAGTATTAGATTGCGATGCACTGCAGCAGTTTTACTGTACCCATGTCTTTCAAATTGACGATGAAACACAGAAATTTCATCGGGATTGAGTACAAAAGGCACATTGCCGACTTAACTATAATAAAAGTAACTCATCTATGAGTTTGTGCTTTGAGCCTTTCCTGGGAGAGCAGTATTAGATTCCGATGCACCACCGCAGTTTTACTGTATGCCTTGGCCTTCAAATTGACGATGAAACACAGAAATAGCATCGGGATCGAATACAAAAGGCACAATGCCGACTTAATTGTAAGAAAGGTAACTAATCTATGAGACTGTGCTTTGAGCCTTTCCTGGGAGAGCAGTATTAGATTCCGATGCACCACAGCAGTTTTACTGTATCCCTTGGCTTTCAAATTGAAGATGAAACGCAGAAATTGCATCGGGGTTGAGTACAAAAATAACAATGCAATCTGAACTATAGGAAAAGTTACTCATCTATGAGTTTGTGCTTTGAGACTTTTCTGGGAGAGCAGTATAAGATTCCGATGCACCGCAGCAGTTTTACTGTATCCCTTGGCTTTCAAATTGACGATGAAACACAGAAATTGCATCGGGATTGAATACAAAAGGCACAATGCCGACTTAACTATAAGAAAAGTAACTCATCTATGAATTTGTGCTTTTAACATTTCCTGGGAGAGTAGTATTAGATTCCGATGCACCACAGCAGTTTTACTGGATCACTTGGCTTTGAAATTGAAGATGAAACACAGAAATTGCATCGGGATTGAATACAAAAGGCACAATACCGACTTAACTATAAGAAAAGTAACTCATCTATGAGTTTGTGCTTCTAGCCTTTCCTGGGAGAGCAGTATTAGATTCCGATGCACCACCCCAGTTTTACTGTATCCATGTCTCTCAAATTGACGATGAAACACAGAAATTCCATCGGGATTGAATACAAAAGGCACAATGCCGACTTCACTAAAAGAAAGTAACTCATCTATGAGTTTGTGCTATGAGCCTTCCTGGGAGAGCAGTATTAGATTCCGATGCACCACAACAGTTTTACTGTATCCCTTGGCTTTCAAATTGACGATGAAACAGAAATTGCATCGGGGTTGAGTACAAAAGGCACAATGCCGTCTTAACTATAGGAAAAGTTACTCATCTATGAGTTTGTGCTTTGAGCCATTCCTCGGAGAGCAGTATTGGATTCCGATGAACCACCGCAGTTTTACTGTATCCCTTGGCCTTCAAATTGACGATGAAACACAGAAATAGCATCGGGTCGAATACAAAAGGCATAATGCCAACTTAACTATAAGAGAGAAAACTAATCCATGAGTTTGTGCTTTGAGCCTTTCCTGGGAGAGCTGTATTAGATTCCGATGCACCACAGCAGTTTTACTGAATCACTTGGCTTTCAAATTGACGATGAAACACAGAAATTGCATCGGGATTGAATACAAAAGGCACAATGCCGACTTAACTATTACAAAAGTAACTCATCTATGAGTTTGTGCTTTGAGCCTTTCCTGGGAGAGCAGTATTAGGTTCCGATACACCACAGCAGTTTTACTGTACCCCTTGGCATTCAAATTGACGATGAAACACAGAAACTGCATCGGGATTAAATACAATGTACAATACCGCCTTAATTACAAGAAAAGTAACTCATCTATGAGATTGTGCTTCGAGCCTTTCATGGGAGAGCAGTATTGGATTCCGATGCACCACAACACATTTGCTGTATACCTTGGCTTTCAAATTAACGATGAAGCACAGAAATTGCATTGGGATTGAATACAAAAGGCACAATGCCGACTTAACAATAAAAAAAGTAACTCATCTATGAGTTTGTGCTTTGAGCCTTTCCTGGGAGAGCAGTATTAGTTTCCGATGCACCACAGCAGTTTTACTGTATCCCTTGGCTTTCAAATTTACGATGAAACACAGATATTGCATCGGGACTAAATACAATGCACAATACCGACTTAATTATAAGAAAAGTCACTCATCTATGAGTTTGTGCTTTGAGCCTATCCTGGGAGAACAGTATTAGATTCCGATGCACCACCGCAGATTTACTGTATCCCTTGGCCTTCAAATTGACGATGAAAGACAGAAATAGCATCGGGATCGAATACAAAAGGCACAATGCCGACATAATTATGAGAAAAGTAACTCATCTATGAGTTTGTGCTTTGAGCCTTTCCTGGGAGAGCAGTATTGGATTCCGATGCACCACAACAGATTTACTGTATCCCTTGGCTTTGAAATTGACGATGAAACACAGAAATTGCATCGGGATTGAATACAAAAGGCACAATGCCGACTTAACTATAAGAAAAGTAACTCATCTATGAGTTTGTGTTTTGGGCCCTTCCTGGGAGAGCAGTATTAGATTCCGAAGCACCACAACAGTTTCACTGTATCCCCTGGCTTTCAAATTGACGATGAAACACAGAAATTGCAGCGGGATTGAATGCAAATGGCACAATGCCGACTTCACTAAGAGAAAAGTAACTCATCTATGAGTTTGTGCTTTGAGCCTTTCCTGGGAGAGCAGTATTAGATTCCGATGCACCACAGCAGTTTTACTGTATCCCTTGGCTTTGAAATTGACGATGAAAGACAGAAAGTGCATCGGGATTGAATACAAAATTCACAATAGCGACTTAACTATGAGAAAAATAACTCATCTATGAGTTTGGGCTTTGAGCCTTTCCTGGGAGAGCAGTATTAGATTCCGATGCACCACAGTAATTTTACTGTATCCCTTGGCTTTCAAATTGACGATGAAACACAGAAATTGCATCGGGATTGAATACAAAAGGCACAATAGCGACTTAACTATAAGAAAAGTAACTCATCTATGAGTTTGTGCTTTGAGCCTTTCCTGGGAGAGCAGTATTAGATTCCGATGCACCACAGCAGTTTTACTGTATCCCTTGGCTTTCAAATTGACGATGAAACATAGAAATTGCATCGGGATTGAATGCAAAATGCACACTGACGACTTAACTATAGAAAAGTACTCTCTCTATGAGTTTTTGCTCTCAGATTTTCCTGGGAGTGCAGTTTAAGATTCCGAAGCACCACAGCAGTTTTAATGTATCCCTTGGCTTTCAAATTGAAGATGAAACACAGAAATTGCATCGGGAGTGAATACAAAAGGTGAAATGCCGACTTAATTATAAGATAAGTAACTCGTCTATGAGTTTGTGCTTTGAGCCTTTCCTGGGAGAGCAATATTAGATTCCGATGCACCACAGCAGTTTTACTGGATCACTTGGCTTTCCAATTGACGATGAAACACAGAAATTGCATCGGGATTGATTACAAAAGGTACAATTCCGACTTAACTATAAGAAAAGTAACTCATCTATGAGTTTGTGCTTTGAGCCTTTCCTGGGAGAGCAGTATAAGATTCCGATGCACCACAGCAGTTTTACTGTATCCCTTGGCTTTCAAATTGACGATGAAACACAGAAATTGCATCGGGATTGAATACAAATGGCACAATGCCGACTTAAATATAAGAAAAGTAACTCATCTATGAGTTTGTGCTTTGAGCCTTTCCTGGGAGAGCAGTATTGGATTCCGATGCACCACAACAGATTTACTGTATCTCTTGGCTTTCTAATTGACGATGAAACACAGAAATTGCATCGGGATTGAATACAAAAGGCACAATGCCGTCTTAACTATAAGAAAAGTAACTCATCTATGAGTTTGTGTTTTCAGCCTTTCCTGAGAGAAGAGTATTAGATTCCGATGCACCACCGCAGTTTTGCTGTATCCCTTGGCCTTCAAATTGACGATGGAACACAGAAATAGCATCGGGATCGAATACAAAAGGCATAATGCCGACTTAATTATAAGAAAGGTAACAAATCTATGAGTTTGTGCTTTGAGCCTTTCCTGGGAGAGCAGTATTAGATTCCGATGCACCACAGCAGTTTTACTGTATGAGTGCAGTATTAGATTCCGATGCACCACAGCAGATTTACTGTATCCCTTGGCTTTCAAATTGACGATGAAACACAGAAATTGCATCGGGATTGAATACAAATGGCACAATGCCGACTTAAATATAAGAAAAGTAACTCATCTATGAGTTTGTGCTTTGGGCCTCTCAAGGGAGAGCAGTATTGGATTCCGATGCACCACAACACATTTACTGTATCCCTTGGCTTTCAAATTGACGATGAAACACAGAAATTGCATTGGGATTGAATACAAAAGGCACAATGCCGACTTAACTATAACAAACGTAACTCATCTATGAGTTTGTGCTTTGAGCCATTCCTGGGAGAACAGTATTAGTTTCCGATGCACCACAGCTGCTTTACTGTATCCCTTGGCTTTCAAATTGACGATGAAACACAGAAATTGCATCGGGATTAAATAAAATGCACAATACCGACTTAATTATAACAAAAGTAACTCATCTATGAGTTTGTGCTTTGAGTCTATCCTGGGAGAGCAGTATTAGATTCCGATGCACCACCGGAGTTTTACTGTATCCCTTGGCCTTCAAATTGACGATGAAACACAGAAATAACATCAGGATCGAATACAAAAGGCACAATGCCGACAAAATTATAAGAAAAGTAACTCATCTATGAGTTTGTGCTCTAAGGCTTTCCTGGGAGAGCAGTATTGGATTCCGATGCACCACAACAGACTTACTGTAACCCTTGGCTTTCAAATTGACGATGAAACACAGAAATTGCATCGGGATTGAATACAAAAGGCAAAATGCCGACTTAACTATAAGAAAAGTAACTCATCTTAGAGTTTGTGTTTGGAGCCCTTCCTGGGAGAGCAGTATTAGATTCCGATGCACCACAACAGTTTCACTGTATCCCTTGGCTTTCAAATTGACGATGAAACACAGAAATTGCATCGGGATTGAATACAAAAGCACAATGCCGACATAACTATAAGAAAAGTGACTCATCTATGAGTTTGTGCTTTGAGCATTTCCTGGGAGAGCAGTATTAGATTAAGATGCACCACAGCAAATTTACTGTATCCCTCGGCTTTCAAATTGACGATGAGACACAGAAATTGCATCGGGATTGAATACAAAAGGCACAATGCCGACTTAACTATAAGAAAAGTAACTCATCTATGAGTTTGCGCTTTGAGCCTTTCCTGGGAGAGCAGTATAAGATTCCGATGCACCGCAGCAGTTTTACTGTATCCCTTGGCTTTGAAATTGACGATGAAACACAGATATTGCATCGGGATTGAATACAAAAGGCACAATGCCGACTTAACTATAAGAAAAGTAACTCATATATGAGATTGTGCTTTAGCCTTTCCTGGGAGAGCAGTATTAGATTCCGATGCACCACAGCGATTTTACGGTATCACTTTGCTCTCAAATTGACGATGGAACACAGAAATAGCATCGGGATCGAATACAAAAGGCATAATGCCGACTTAATTATAAGAAAGGTAACTAATCTATGAGTTTGTGTTTTGAGCCTTTCCTGGGAGAGCAGTATTAGATTCCGATGCACCACAGCAGTTTTACTGTATCCCTCGGCTTTCAAATTGATGATGAAACGCAAAAATTGCATCGGGGTTGAATACAAAAGGCACAATGCCGTCTTAACTATAGGAAAAGTTACTCATCAATGGGTTTGTGCTTTGAGCCTTTCCTGGGAGATGAACCACAGCAGTTTTACTGGATCACTTGGCTTTCAAATTGACGATGAAACACAGAAATTGCATCGGGATTGAATACAAAAGGCACAATGCCGACTTAACTATTACAAAAGTAACTCATGTATGAGTTTGTCTTTGAGCCTTTCCTGGGAGAGCAGTATTAGGTTCCGATACACCACAGCAGTTTTACTGTATCCCTTGGCATTCAAATTGACGATGAAACACAGAAACTGCATCGGGATTAAATACAATGTAAAATACCGACTTAATTATAAGAAAAGTAACTCATCTATGGGTTTGTGCTTTGAGCCTATCCTGGGAGAGCAGTATTAGATTCCGATGCACCACAGCAGATTTACTGTATCCCTTGGCTTTCAAATGGCGATGAAACACAGAAATTGCATCGGGATTGAATACAAATGGCACAATGCCGACTTAAATATAAGAAAGGTAACTCATCTATGAGTTTGTGCTTTGAGCCTTTCCTGGGAGAGCAGTATTGGATTCCGATGCACCACAACACATTTGCTGTATACCTTGGCTTTCAAATTAACGATGAAACACAGAAATTGCATTGGGATTGAATACAAAAGGCACAATGCCGACTTAACTATAACAAAAGTAACTCATCTATGAGTTTGTACTTTGAGCCTTTCCTGGGAGAGCAGTATTAGTTTCCGATGCACCACAGCTGTTTTACTGTATCCCTTGGATTTCAAATTTACGATGAAACACAGATATTGCATCGGGATTAAATACAATGCACAATACCGACTTAATTATAAGAAAAGTCACTCATCTATGAGTTTGTGCTTTGAGCCTTTCCTGGGAGAGCAGTATTAGATTCCGATGCACCACAGCAGTTTTACTGTATCCCTTGGCTTTGAAATTGACGATGAAACACAGAAAGTGCATCGGGATTGAATACAAAAGGCACAATAGCGACTTAACTACGAGAAAAATAACTCATCTATGAGTTTGTGCTTTGAGCCTTTCCTGGGAGAGCAGTATTAGATTCCGATGCACCACAGTAGTTTTACTGTATTCCTTGGCTTTCAAATTGACGATGAAACACAGAAATTGCATCGGGATTGAATGCAAAATGCACAATGACGACTTAACAAAAGAAAAGTACTCTATCTATGAGTTTTTGCTTTCAGAATTTCCTGGCAGAGCAGTTTAAGATACCGAAGAACCACAGCAGTTTTACTGTATCCCTTGGCTTTCAAATTGAAGATGAAACACAGAAATTGCATCGAGAGTGAATACAAAAGGTACAATGCCGACTTAACTATAAGATAAGTAACTCGTCTATGAGTTTGTGCTTTGAGACTTTTCTGGGAGAGCAATATTAGATTCCGATGCACCACAGCAGTTTTACTGTATCCCTTGGCTTTCAAATTGACGATGAAACGAAGAAATTGCATCGGGATTGAATACAAAAGGCACAATAGCGACTTAACTATAAGAAAAGTAACTCATCTATGAGTTTGTGCTTTGAGCCCTTCCTGGGAGAGCAGTATTGGATTCCGATGCACCACAACAGTTTTGCTGTATCCCTTGGCCTTCAAATTGACGATGAAACACAGAAATTACATCGGGAATGAATACAAAAGGCACAATGCCGTCTTAACTATAAGAAAAGTAACTCATCTATGAGTTTGTGTTTTGAGCCCTTCCTGGGAGAGCAGTATTAGATTCCGATGCACCACAGCAGATTTACTGTATCCCTTGGCATTCAAGCTGACGATGAAACACAGAAATTGCATCGGAATTGAATACAAATGGCACAATGCCGACTTAACTATAAGAAAAGTAACTCATCTATGAGTTTGTGCTTTGAGCCTATCCTGGGAGAGCAGTATTACATTCCGATGCACCACCGCAGATTTACTGTATCCCTTGGCCTTCAAATTGACGATGAAACACAGAAATAACATCGGGATCGAATACAAAAGGCACAATGCCGACAAAATTATAAGAAAAGTAACTCATCTATGAGTTTGTGCTTTGAGCCTTTCCTGGGAGAGCAGTATTGGATTCCGATGCACCACAACAGATTTACTGTATCCCTTGGCTTTCAAATTGACGATGAAACACAGAAATTGTATCGGGATTGAATACAAAAGGCACAATGCCGACTTAACTATAAGAAAGGTAACTCATCTATGAGTTTGCGCTTTGAGCCTTTCCTGGGAGAGAAGTATTAGATTCCGATGCACCACAGCAAATTTACTGTATCCCTTGGCTTTCAAATTGACGATGAAACACAGAAATTCCATCGGGATTGAATAAAAATGGCACAATGCCGTCTTAACTATAAGAAAAGTAACTCATCTATGAGTTTGTGCTTTGAGCCTTTCCTGTGAGAGCAGTATTAGATTCCGATGCACTGCAGCAGTTTTACTGTATCCCTTGGCTTTCAAATTGACGATGAAACACAGAAATTTCATCGGGACTGAGTACAAAAGGCACAATGCCGACTTAACTATAAGAAAAGTAACTCATCTATGAGTTTGTGCTTTGAGCCTTTCCTGGGAGAGCAGTATTAGATTCCGATGCACCACCGCAGTTTTACTGTATGCCTTGGCCTTCAAATTGACGATGAAACACAGAAATAGCATCGGGATCGAATATAAAAGGCACAATGCCGACTTAATTATAAGAAAGGTAACTAATCTATGAGTTTGTGCTTTGAGCCTTTCCTGGGAGAGCAGTATTAGATTCCGATGCACCACAGCAGTTTTACTGTATCCCTTGGCTTTCAAATTGAAGATGAAACGCAGAAATTGCATCGGGGTTGAGTACAAAAGGCACAATGCCATCTTAACTATAGGAAAAGTTACTCATCTATGAGTTTGTGCTTTGAGCCTTTCCTGGGAGAGCAGTACAAGATTCCGATGCACCGCAGCAGTTTTACTGTATCCCTTGGCTTTCAAATTGACGATGAAACACAGAAATTGCATCGGGATTGAATACAAAAGGCACAATGCTACTTAACTATAAGAAAAGTAACTCATCTATGAATTTGTGCTTTTAACCTTTCCTGGGAGCGCAGTATTTGTGGTGTCACCGCTAGACACCACACTTGCTAGGTGGTAACTTAAATCGGCCGCGGTCCTGTAGTACATGTCGGACCCGCGTGTCGCCACTGTGTAATCGCAAACGTAGCGCCACCACAGGGCAGGTCACAAGACACGGACTTGACCTCGCCCCAGTTGTACGGACGACATAGCTTGCGACAAGACGTATCACGTCTTCCTCTCATTTGCCGAGAGACAGATTAAATAGCCTTCAGCTAGTCCATCGCTACTACCTAGCAAGGCGCCATGTGTATCATTGCTAATTGCTTACTACTATGCAAGAGATGTATTTCAACAAGAAGAACATCATTAAAAGTTAAGTAGATGACAATCTCTCTTCTTTTCTTTATAGTTTTCATCCAGTCTCCTGTTTCAGAATTTACGCCCGTCTGCGTTAGTTTCGCGTGCACCTAGCCACTCATTGTGTCGAGACCTTAGGGAATCGACACAACAATATTTTGGCGCCGAGGAGTGGTGCCGCGCCCACGTTGCAGTCTTTGTGTTATACTTGCTCTAATTTGCTTGTGTCATGGCTTCGCCGCATTCTCCAGATGTACTGTCCGAATCTTTTCGCTTGCAGAATCAGCAGACGCAGGCGTTATTGGAAGCCCTTGGACAGCTCGTCCAGGGTCAACGTGCGCTGCAAACCGATGCGGCAGCAGCCGCTTCATCGCTACCGCAGCCACACACCGCTGTCGCACCGCCATTTAGGCCCTTTGAGGCCACAACCGAAAGCTGGACTGAGTGGGCCAGCCAGTTCAACTTCCACCTCACTGCTTATGGAATTCAAGGTAAAGAGCGGCAGCCGTTTTTGCTTTCTTGCGTCGGTGTGTCTACCTACCGTGTGATAGTGAAATTGTTTCCCCGACGCGACGTAGCAACTCTGTCCTACGAAGAAATTTTGTCTGCTTTGGATGCCTATTTCAAAGAAACAGTTAATGTAGTTGCCAAACGGTATACGTTTTTTCGTACAAAACGTACGGCCGGTCAGACTAACAGGGAGTGGGTAGCAACTTTGCAAGGCCTTACTAGAGACTGCGCGTTTGCCTGTGAATGTGGCCTCCCATATTCAGATACTATGGTGCGTGATGCAATTGCACAGAACGTTTCTGATGTTCGCATAAGGGAACAGATTTTGAAGCTAGTTAATCCCTCCCTGCAACAAGTGATAGACATATTGGACAGGCAAGACACACTTGACTTTGCTCAGGAATCATTTGAAACTTCGCCAGCAGTGTGTCACATTAATCGGCCCGCCCGGCCCGCTGCACGGGACGCTAAGCGGCCCTCGCGCCCGACTTCGCTGCGGCCGCCTCGCTTGCAACCACGTGCGCCGCGTCAGCAAGCAAATGCAGTGAAATCTTGCCCGCGGTGTGCAACTAGACATTCGCGTGAAAATTGCCCGTCACGCCAAGCTATTTGCTTTTACTGTCAAAAGAAAGGACATGTACAAAGTGTTTGCCAGAAAAAGTTAAGATCAGACAATCACACAAATTCCAGGCCCTTTGCTTCGCGCCGGAATCGAACCCTGGACAATCAGGCTCGTGGACCTTCGCCCATGGACATTCATGTCGTTCATTCCCACCCGTCCAGTGACATTTTAGCTAACAGTGACTGTGTTCGTCCCGCCCACAGTGTGCGTCGACGTCGCCGGACATCCCGTAAAGTTGCAAGTGCTTCTGGACCTGTATCAGTTCAAATTGCACGAGACAGTCGCTCTTGTCGTCAACAAGACAATAAACTTTTTGTGGACTTAGACTTTGCAGGAAAAGTGATACCATTCCAGCTCGATACCGGAGCTGCAGTTTCATTGCTCAATCACGACACGTACAAACAACTGGGCGCCCCGCCATTGCGTGCCGCAAATGTTACGTTAACTAGTTACTCAGGACAGCATATACCTGTGTTAGGACAGTGCAGCCTTATTGCAACATACAAGGGACAGACAAAACTTGTGTCATTTTATGTTCTTCGTTCCTCTAGTGCAGTGAACTTGTTTGGTTTAGATTTGTTTCAATTGTTTAATTTGTCTATAGTAAATCAGGTCCTATCTGTGAATCAGACTGTGCCTTCCGCCAGTGTTTCTAGTCTTTGTGAAGAATTTGCAGACATTTTTGCACCGGGCCTTGGTTGCGCTAAGAACTATGAAGCGCATTTGGAACTGAAAGACAACGCGCAACCGAAATTTTTCAGAGCGCGCAATGTTCCCCACGCATTGCGTGATGAGGTCGCACGAACATTAGCCGAATTAGAATCTCAAGGTGTCATTGAACGAGTGCAGGCTTCTCTCTGGGCCTCGCCCTTAGTAATTTTGCCCAAACCTTCCGGAAAATTGAGACTTTGCGTGGACTTCAAGGCAACTGTGAATCCACAACTTGTGACTGCTACTTTTCCTTTGCCCCGCCCGGAAGATCTTTTTGACAAACTGTGCCCGGGAAAATATTTTTCAAAATTGGACCTAGCAGATGCGTACTTGCAAATACCTGTGGACGAAGAATCCCAGCGCGTCTTGGTGGTAAACACGCATCTTGGCTTGTATCGCTTCAAAAGACTGCCATTCGGGTGTGCATCCGCCCCTGCTTTGTTTCAGCAATATTTACAAACTATTTGTGCGTCGGTCCCTACTGCTGCGAACTATCTGGACGATATTGTAATCTCAGGAAAGACAGAAGCAGAACATTTGCAAAATCTCCGAACATTATTTCAGGTATTGCGTCAGAATGGTCTTCGCTTGAGGAAGGACAAATGTGTGTTTTTTGCTCGTGACTTACCGTACCTGGGGCATGTCATAAATGCCCAAGGTATACATCCGAGTCCAGAGCACCTTCGTGCCATTCAGGACTTGCCGTCACCGCAGAACTTAAAACAGCTACAGAGTGTGCTGGGTAAGGTAAATTATTATAATCGATTTGTGCGCAATGCTTCTTCCATTTCAGCTCCGCTTCATCGCTTACGCCGTAAAGGTGTTCCGTTCGTCTGGACGACGGAATGCGAACGCGCCTTTCGCCAGTTGAAATCGGCGTTACTTTCCAATACTTGCCTGACGCCATTCGATCCCCGAAAACCCCTTTTGTTGATGGTAGATGCCTCGGATTTCGGGATCGGTGCTGTGCTTGCGCACAAGGATGGCTCGCATGATCGCCCTATTGCCTTTGCGTCCAAATTGCTCTCATCTGCGCAACGAAATTATTCACAAATAGAGAAAGAAGCTTTGGCTCTTGTGTTTGGTGTAACAAAGTTTCACGATTTCTTGTATGGTCGTCACTTTACCATCATCACGGACCACACACCGTTGACATCACTTTTTCATCCGACCAAGCCTGTACCTCCACGTACAGCGCAGAAATTCATTCGCTGGTCTCTTTTTCTCTCGCAGTACCGCTACGATATCTTGTATCGGTCCACTGCTAAGCACGGAAACGCTGATGCGTTGTCCCGTTTGCCTGTTGCTGAGGATAAAGCATTCGATTCTTCCGAACTTGCTTGCATGTTCATTGATTCGGAAGCCGATGACGTGGTCGCATCGTTTCCGATTGATTTTCGTCGTGTAGCTACAGCCACAGCTGCTGACCCTGTCCTTGCTACTGTTTTGCGTTTTGTTGCTACGCAATGGCCCTTGTCAAAGTCACGGATCGAGGATCCTTTGGTTCGCCGTTTTTTTGCTCACAAGGAGAGACTTTTTGTACGACGTGGTGTTTTGTTGTTGCGTTCCGATAATGATCAATCCCGAGTCGTGGTCCCACGTTCGTTACAGTCCTCTGTCTTAAAGCTTCTTCACCAAGGCCATTGGGGTATAGTGCGAACGAAACAACTTGCTCGGCAGCACTGTACTTGGTTCGGAATCGATGCTGCGATTACGAATATGTGCTCCTCTTGCGTGGCGTGTGCCGAACAACAATCCGCACCGCCGCGGAAATTCTTTGCTTGGCCGAAAGCCACTTCCCCTTGGCAACGATTGCACATCGATTTTGCTGGGCCGTTCTGGAATGCTCGATGGTTGGTTGTGGTCGATGCTTTCAGTAATTTTCCTTTTGTTGTCCGGATGTCTTCCACGACGTCTTCTGCCACAATCCAAGCCTTGTCTGCTATCTTTTGCATTGAAGGTCTTCCGCAGACTATTGTTTCCGACAATGGCCCACAATTCATGTCCGCAGAATTTCAGTCGTTCTGCAAGGCCAATGGTATTCAACATCTGACATCCGCGCCGTTTTCGCCTCAGTCAAACGGTGCCGCTGAACGATTGGTCCGGACTTTCAAGTCGCAGATGTTGAAGTTGAAAGAGTCGCATTCTCGGGAGGACGCTTTGTTGCTCTTTTTGTCTTCTTATCGCTCTCAGCCCCGCGATGGTCGCTCGCCGGCTGCATTGCTCCATGGTCGTCCTCATCGAACTCTGATGTCTTTGCTGCATCCGCCACTTCAGGTTCCTGTGCAGCGGCAGACTCCTGCTTTTGCTCCTGGCGACGTTGTCTATTATCGCAACTATCGCGGTTCACAGCGTTGGCTCGCAGGGCGCATTCTTCGCTGCCTCGGCCGCGCGATGTATTTGGTTTTGGGGGCCTCTGGTGAGGTGCGTCGGCATCTCAATCAGCTGCGCCTCTGTCGTCGCCTGGGTTCTGCCGCTCCCCGTCTGCTTTCAGCGACGGAGCCGTCCGGTCAGCGCCCTGGGGACCCATCTACTGGCTCGCCTCATCCCCAGGTGTTACCGACGATGCCTTCCATTTTGCCTCATGGCGTCGCGCCGACGCAGCCGCCGCCGGCGCCGCCAGCAGCGGACGCTTCGCTGCAGCCGCCTCGCGCCTCCCTGGGTCACGCGCCGCCGCTTGCTTCCCGTGACCAGCCGTCCTCCGCCATGGCCCTCTTGCCCGCTCCGGACCAGATGTCGTCTTCGCCCGTCGGGTGCTCCGACCACATGGAGGTCGACCCTTCTGTCTCATTACGTGCGCATACACCTCATGTTGACGTGCACCCTGGACTAGGTTTGCAGGCGTTTCCTAGATCCCCTCGGACCGAATGGCCGGGTGCGGGTGGCACGGCCTCGCCTGTTGTTAGGCTCCCCACCTCATCGCATACGTCAACATGGGGTCCTCCCCACGGCGGGCGGAAGCCTTATCTCACGACCGTTCGCCGATTTGCGGGGGAGGAATGTGGTGTCACCGCTAGACACCACACTTGCTAGGTGGTAACTTAAATCGGCCGCGGTCCTGTAGTACATGTCGGACCCGCGTGTCGCCACTGTGTATTCGCAAACGTAGCGCCACCACAGGGCAGGTCACAAGACACGGACTTGACCTCGCCCCAGTTGTACGGACGACATAGCTTGCGACAAGACGTATCACGTCTTCCTCTCATTTGCCGAGAGACAGATTAAATAGCCTTCAGCTAGTCCATCGCTACTACCTAGCAAGGCGCCATGTGTATCATTGCTAATTGCTTACTACTATGCAAGAGATGTATTTCAACAAGAAGAACATCATTAAAAGTTAAGTAGATGACAATCTCTCTTCTTTTCTTTATAGTTTTCATCCAGTCTCCTGTTTCAGAATTTACGCCCGTCTGCGTTAGTTTCGCGTGCACCTAGCCACTCATTGTGTCGAGACCTTAGGGAATCGACACAACAGTATTCGATTCCGGTGCACCACAGCAGTTTTACTGGATCACTTGGCTTTCAAATTGAAGATGAAACACAGAAATTGCATCGGGATTGAATACAAAAGGCACAATGCCGACTTAACTATAACAAAAGTAACTCATCTATGAGTTTGTGCTACTAGCCTTTCCTGGGAGAGCAGTATTAGATTCCGATGCACCACAGCAGTTTTACTGGATCACTTGGCTTTCAAATTGAAGATGGAACACAGAAATTGCATCGGGATTGAATACAAAAGGCACAATGCCGACTTCACTAAAAGAAAGTAACTCATCTATGAGTTTGTGCTTTGAGCCCTTCCTGGGAGAGCAGTATTAGATTCCGATGCACCACAACAGTTTTACTGTATCCCTTGGCTTTCAAATTGACGATGAAAGAGAAATTGCATCGGGCTTGAATGCAAATGGCACAATGCCGACTTAACTATAAGAAAAGTAACTCATCTATGAGTTTGTGCTTTGAGCCTTTCCTGTGAGAGCAGTATTAGATTCCGATGCACCACCGCAGTTTTACTGTATCCCTTGGCCATCAAATTGACGATGAATTACAGAAATAGCATCTGCATTGAATACAAATGGCACAGTGCCGACATAAATATAAGAAAATTAACTCATCTATGAGTTTGTGCTTTGAGCCTATCCTGGGAGAGCAGTATTGGATTCCGATGCACCACCGCAGTTTTACTGTATCCCTTGGCCTTCAAATTGACGATGAAACACAGAAATAGCATCGGGATCGAATACAAAAGGCATAATGCCGACTTAATTATAAGAAAGGTAACTAATCTATGGGTTTGTGCTTTGAGCCTTTCCTGGGAGTGCAGTATTAGATTCCGATGCACCACAGCAGTTTTACTGTATCCCTCGGCTTTCAAATTGACGATGAAACACAGAAATTGCATCGGGAATGAATACAAAAGGCACAATGCCGTCTTAACTATAAGAAAAGTAACTCATCTATGAGTTTGTGTTTTGAGCCCTTCCTGGGAGAGCAGTATTAGATTCCGATGCACCACAGCAGATTTACTGTATCCCTTGGCATTCAAACTGACGATGAAACACAGAAATTGCATCGGAATTGAATACAAATGGCACAATGCCGACTTAACTATAAGAAAAGTAACTCATCTATGAGTTTGTGCTTTGAGCCTATCCTGGGAGAGCAGTATTAGATTCCGATGCACCACCGCAGATTTACTGTAGCCCTTGGCCTTCAAATTGACGATGAAACACAGAAATAACATCGGGATCGAATACAAAAGGCACAATGCCGACAAAATTATAAGAAAAGTAACTCATCTATGAGTTTGTGCTTTGAGCCTTTCCTGGGAGAGCAGTATTGGATTCCGATGCACCACAACAGATTTACTGTATCCCTTGGCTTTAAAATTGACGATGAAACACAGAAATTGTATCGGGATTGAATACAAAAGGCACAATGCCGACTTAACTATAAGAAAGGTAACTCATCTATGAGTTTGCGCTTTGAGCCTTTCCTGGGAGAGAAGTATTAGATTCCGATGCACCACAGCAAATTTACTGTATCCCTTGGCTTTCAAATTGACGATGAAACACAGAAATTCCATCGGGATTGAATAAAAATGGCACAATGCCGTCTTAACTATAAGAAAAGTAACTCATCTATGAGTTTGTGCTTTGAGCCTTTCCTGTGAGAGCAGTATTAGATACCGATGCACCGCCGCAGTTTTACTGTATCCCTTGGCCATCAAATTGACGATGAATTACAGAAATAGCATCTGCATTGAATACAAATGGCACAGTGCCGACATAAATATAAGAAAAGTAACTCATCTATGAGTTTGTGCTTCTAGCCTTTCCTGGGAGAGCAGTATTAGATTCCGATGCACCACAGCAGTTTTACTGGATCACTTGGCTTTCAAATTGACGATGAAACACAGAAATTGCATCGGGATTGAATACAAAATGCACAATGCCGACTTCACTAAAAGAAAGTAACTCATCTATGAGTTTGTGCTTTGAGCCCTTCCTGGGAGAGCAGTATTAGATTCCGATGCACCACAACAGTTTTACTGTATCCCTTGGCTTTCAAATTGACGATGAAACAGAAATTGCATCGTGCTTGAATACAAATGGCACAATGCCGACTTAACTATAAGAAAAGTAACTCATCTATGAGTTTGTGCTTTGAGCCTTTCCTGTGAGAGCAGTATTAGATTCCTATGCACCACCGCAGTATTACTGTATCCCTTGGCCATCAAATTGTCGATGATTTACAGAAATAGCATCTGCATTGAACACAAATGGCACAGTGCCGACATAAATATAAGAAAAGTAACTCATCTATGAGTTTGTGTTTGAGCCTATCCTGGGAGACTAGTATTGGATTCCGATGCACCACCGCAGTTTTACTGTATCCCTTGGCCTTCAAATTGACGATGAAACACAGAAATAGCATCGGGATCGAATACAAAATGCATAATGCCGACTTAATTATAAGAAAGGTAACTAATCTATGAGTTTGTGCTTTGAGCCTTTCCTGGGAGAGCAGTATTAGATTCCGATGCACCACAGCAGTTTTACTGTATCCCTTGGCTTTCAAATTGACGATGAAACACAGAAATTGCATTGGGATTGAATACAAAAGCCACAATGCCGACTTAACAATAACAAAAGTAACTCATCTATGGGTTTGTGCTTTGAGCCTTCCCTGGGAGAGCAGTATTAGTTTCCGATGCACCACAGCTGTTTTACTGTATCCCTTGGCTTTCAAATTGACGATGAAACACAGAAATTGCATCGGGATTAAATACGATGCACAATACCGACTTAATTATAAGAAAAGTAACTCATCTATGAGTTTGTGCTTTGAGCCTATCCTGGGAGAGCTGTATTAGATTCCGATGAACCACCGCAGATGTACAGTATCCCTTGGCCTTCAAATTGACGATGAAACACAGAAATAACATCGGGATCGAATTCAAAAGGCACAATGCCGACAAAATTATAAGAAAAGTAACTCATCTATGAGTTTGTGCTTTGAGCCTTTCCTGGGAGAGCAGTATTGGATTCCGATGCACCACAACAGATTTACTGTATCCCTTAGCTTTCAAATTGACGATGAAACACAGAAATTCTATCGGGATTGAATACAAAAGGCACAATGCCGACTTAACTATAAGAAAGGTAACTCATCTATGAGTTTGTGCTTTGAGCCTTTCCTGGGAGAGAAGTATTAGATTCCGATGCACCACAGCAAATTTACTGTATCCCTTGGCTTTCAAATTGACGATGAAACACAGAAATTCCATCGGGATTGAATAAAAATGGCACAATGCCGTCTTAACTATAAGAAGAGTTACTCATCTTGAGTTTGTGCTTTGAGCCTTTCCTGAGAGAGCAGTATTAGATTCCGATGCACTGCAGCAGTTTTACTGTACCCTTGTCTTTCAAATTGACGATGAAACACAGAAATTTCATCGGGATTGAGTACAAAAGGCACAATGCCGACTGAACTATAATAAAAGTAAGTCATCTATGAGTTTGTGCTTTGAGCCTTTCCTGGGAGAGCAGTATTAGATTCCGATGCACCACCGCAGTTTTACTGTATGCCTTGGCCTTCAAATTGACGATGAAACACAGAAATAGCATCGGGATCGAATACAAAAGGCACAATGCCGACTTAATTGTAAGAAAGGTAACTAATCTATGAGATTGTGCTTTGAGCCTTTCCTGGGAGAGCAGTATTAGATTCCGATGCACCACAGCAGTTTTACTGTATCCCTTGGCTTTCAAATTGAAGATGAAACGCAGAAATTGCATCGGGGTTGAGTACAAAAATAACAATGCAATCTGAACCATAGGAAAAGTTACTCATCTATGAGTTTGTGCTTTGAGACTTTTCTGGGAGAGCAGTATAAGATTCCGATGCACCGCAGCAGTTTTACTGTATGCCTTGGCTTTCAAATTGACGATGAAACACAGACATTGCATCGGGATTGAATACAAAAGGCACAATGCCGACTTAACTATAAGAAAAGTAACTCATCTATGAATTTGTGCTTTTAACATTTCCTGGGAGAGTAGTATTAGATTCCGATGCACCACAGCAGTTTTACTGGATCACTTGGCTTTGAAATTGAAGATGAAACACAGAAATTGCATCGGGATTGAATACAAAAGGCACAATACCGACTTAACTATAAGAAAAGTAACTCATCTATGAGTTTGTGCTTCTAGCCTTTCCTGGGAGAGCAGTATTAGATTCCGATGCACCACCCCAGTTTTACTGTATCCATGTCTCTCAAATTGACGATGAAACACAGAAATTCCATCGGGATTGAATACAAAAGGCACAATGCCGACTTCACTAAAAGAAAGTAACTCATCTATGAGTTTGTGCTATGAGCCTTCCTGGGAGAGCAGTATTAGATTCCGATGCACCACAACAGTTTTACTGTATCCCTTGGCTTTCAAATTGACGATGAAACAGAAATTGCATCGGGGTTGAGTACAAAAGGCACAATGCCGTCTTAACTATAGGAAAAGTTACTCATCTATGAGTTTGTGCTTTGAGCCCTTCCTGGGAGAGCAGTATTGGATTCCGATGAACCACCGCAGTTTTACTGTATCCCTTGGCCTTCAAATTGACGATGAAACACAGAAATAGCATCGGGTCGAATACAAAAGGCATAATGCCAACTTAACTATAAGAGAGGAAACTAATCTATGAGTTTGTGCTTTGAGCCTTTCCTGGGAGAGCTGTATTAGATTCCGATGCACCACAGCAGTTTTACTGAATCACTTGGCTTTCAAATTGACGATGAAACACAGAAATTGCATCGGGATTGAATACAAAAGGCACAATGCCGACTTAACTATTACAAAAGTAACTCATCTATGAGTTTGTGCTTTGAGCCTTTCCTGGGAGAGCAGTATTAGGTTCCGATACACCACAGCAGTTTTACTGTATCCCTTGGCATTCAAATTGACGATGAAACACAGAAACTGCATCGGGATTAAATACAATGTACAATACCGACTTAATTACAAGAAAAGTAACTCATCTATGAGATTGTGCTTCGAGCCTTTCATGGGAGAGCAGTATTGGATTCCGATGCACCACAACACATTTGCTGTATACCTTGGCTTTCAAATTAACGATGAAGCACAGAAATTGCATTGGGATTGAATACAAAAGGCACAATGCCGACTTAACAATAAAAAAAGTAACTCATCTATGAGTTTGTGCTTTGAGCCTTTCCTGGGAGAGCAGTATTAGTTTCCGATGCACCACAGCAGTTTTACTGTATCCCTTGGCTTTCAAATTTACGATGAAACACAGATATTGCATCGGGATTAAATACAATGCACAATACCGACTTAATTATAAGAAAAGTCACTCATCTATGAGTTTGTGCTTTGAGCCTATCCTGGGAGAACAGTATTAGATTCCGATGCACCACCGCAGATTTACTGTATCCCTTGGCCTTCAAATTGACGATGAAAGACAGAAATAGCATCGGGATCGAATACAAAAGGCACAATGCCGACATAATTATGAGAAAAGTAACTCATCTATGAGTTTGTGCTTTGAGCCTTTCCTGGGAGAGCAGTATTGGATTCCGATGCACCACAACAGATTTACTGAATCCCTTGGCTTTCAAATTGACGATGAAACACAGAAATTGCATCGGGATTGAATACAAAAGGCACAATGCCGACTTAACTATAAGAAAAGTAACTCATCTATGAGTTTGTGTTTTGGGCCCTTCCTGGGAGAGCAGTATTAGATTCCGAAGCACCACAACAGTTTCACTGTATCCCCTGGCTTTCAAATTGACGATGAAACACAGAAATTGCAGCGGGATTGAATGCAAATGGCACAATGCCGACTTCACTAAGAGAAAAGTAACTCATCTATGAGTTTGTGCTTTCAGCCTTTCCTGGGAGAGCAGTATTAGATTCCGATGCACCACAGCAGTTTTACTGCATCCCTTGGCTTTGAAATTTACGATGAAACACAGAAAGTGCATCGGGATTGAATACAAAATTCACAATAGCGACTTAACTGTGAGAAAAATAACTCATCTATGAGTTTGGGCTTTGTGCCTTTCCTGGGAGAGCAGTATTAGATTCCGATGCACCACAGTAATTTTACTGTATCCCTTGCCTTTCAAATTGACGATGAAACACAGAAATTGCATCGGGATTGAATACAAAAGGCACAATAGCGACTTAACTATAAGAAAAGTAACTCATCTATGAGTTTGTGCTTTGAGCCTTTCCTGGGAGAGCAGTATTAGATTCCGATGCACCACAGCAGTTTTACTGTATCCCTTGGCTTTCAAATTGACGATGAAACATAGAAATTGCATCGGGATTGAATGCAAAATGCACACTGACGACTTAACTATAGAAAAGTACTCTCTCTATGAGTTTTTGCTCTCAGAGTTTCCTGGGAGTGCAGTTTAAGATTCCGAAGCACCACAGCAGTTTTAATGTATCCCTTGGCTTTCAAATTGAAGATGAAACACAGAAATTGCATCGGGAGTGAATACAAAAGGTGAAATGCCGACTTAATTATAAGATAAGTAACTCGTCTATGAGTTTGTGCTTTGAGCCTTTCCTGGGAGAGCAATATTAGATTCCGATGCACCACAGCAGTTTTACTGGATCACTTGGCTTTCCAATTGACGATGAAACACAGAAATTGCATCGGGATTGATTACAAAAGGTACAATTCCGACTTAACTATAAGAAAAGTAACTCATCTATGAGTTTGTGCATTGAGCCTTTCCTGGGAGAGCAGTATAAGATTCCGATGCACCACAGCAGTTTTACTGTATCCCTTGGCTTTCAAATTGACGATGAAACACAGAAATTGCATCGGGATTGAATACAAATGGCACAATGCCGACTTAAATATAAGAAAAGTAACTCATCTATGAGTTTGTGCTTTGAGCCTTTCCTGGGAGAGCAGTATTGGATTCCGAGGCACCACAACAGATTTACTGTATCCCTTGGCTTTCTAATTGACGATGAAACACAGAAATTGCATCGGGATTGAATACAAAAGGCACAATGCCGTCTTAACTATAAGAAAAGTAACTCATCTATGAGTTTGTGTTTTCAGCCTTTCCTGAGAGAAGAGTATTAGATTCCGATGCACCACCGCAGTTTTACTGTATCCCTTGGCCTTCAAATTGACGATGAAACACAGAAATAGCATCGGGATCGAATACAATGGGCACAATGCCAACTTAATTATAAGAAAGGTAACTAATCTATGAGTTTGTGCTTTGAGCCATTCCTGGGAGAGCAGTATTAGATTCCGATGCACCACAGCAGTTTTACTGTATGAGTGCAGTATTAGATTCCGATGCACCACAGCAGATTTACTGTATCCCTTGGCTTTCAAATTGACGATGAAACACAGAAATTGCATCGGGATTGAATACAAATGGCACAATGCCGACTTATATATAAGAAAAGTAACTCATCTATGAGTTTGTGCTTTGGGCCTCTCAAGGGAGAGCAGTATTGGATTCCGATGCACCACAACACATTTACTGTATCCCTTGGCTTTCAAATTGACGATGAAACACAGAAATTGCATTGGGATTGAATACAAAAGGCACAATGCCGACTTAACTATAACAAACGTAACTCATCTATGAGTTTGTGCTTTGAGCCATTCCTGGGAGAACAGTATTAGTTTCCGATGCACCACAGCTGCTTTACTGTATCCCTTGGCTTTCAAATTGACGATGAAACACAGAAATTGCATCGGGATTAAATAAAATGCACAATACCGACTTAATTATAAGAAAAGTAACTCATCTATGAGTTTGTGCTTTGAGTCTATCCTGGGAGAGCAGTATTAGATTCCGATGCACCACCGGAGTTTTACTGTATCCCTTGGCCTTCAAATTGACCATGAAACACAGAAATAACATCAGGATCGAATACAAAAGGCACAATGCCAACAAAATTATAAGAAAAGTAACTCATCTATGAGTTTGTGCTCTAAGGCTTTCCTGGGAGAGCAGTATTGGATTCCGATGCACCACAACAGACATACTGTAACCCTTTGCTTTCAAATTGACGATGAAACACAGAAATTGCATCGGGATTGAATACAAAAGGTAAAATGCCGACTTAACTATAAGAAAAGTAACTCATCTTAGAGTTTGTGTTTTGAGCCCTTCCTGGGAGAGCAGTATTAGATTCCGATGCACCACAACAGTTTCACTGTATCCCTTGGCTTTCAAATTGACGATGAAACACAGAAATTGCATCGGGATTGAATACAAAAGCACAATGCCGACATAACTATAAGAAAAGTGACTCATCTATGAGTTTGTGCTTTGAGCATTTCCTGGGAGAGCAGTATTAGATTAAGATGCACCACAGCAAATTTACTGTATCCCTCGGCTTTCAAATTGACGATGAAACACAGAAATTGCATCGGGATTGAATACAAAAGGCACAATGCCGACTTAACTATAAGAAAAGTAACTCATCTATGAGTTTGCGCTTTGAGCCTTTCCTGGGAGAGCAGTATAAGATTCCGATGCACCGCAGCAGTTTTACTGTATCCCTTGGCTTTGAAATTGACGATGAAACACAGATATTGCATCGGGATTGAATACAAAAGGCACAATGCCGACTTAACTATAAGAAAAGTAACTCATATATGAGATTGTGCTTTAGCCTTTCCTGGGAGAGCAGTATTAGATTCCGATGCACCACAGCGATTTTACGGTATCACTTTGCTCTCAAATTGACGATGAAACACAAAAATTGCACGGGATTGAATACAAAAGGCACAATACCGACTTAACTATTACAAAAGTAACTCATCTACGAGTTTGTGCTTTGAGCCTTTCCTGTGAGAGCAGTATTAGATTCCGATGCATCACCGCAGTTTTACTGTATCCCTTGGCCATCAAATTGACGATGAAACACAGAAATAGCATCTGCATTGCATACAAATGGCACAGTGCCGACATAAATATAAGAAAAGTAACTCATCTATGAGTTTGTGCTTTGAGCCTATCCTGGGAGAGCAGTATTGGACTCCGATGCACCACCGCAGTTTTACTGTATCCCTTGGCCTTCAAATTGACGATGGAACACAGAAATAGCATCGGGATCGAATACAAAAGGCATAATGCCGACTTAATTATAAGAAAGGTAACTAATCTATGAGTTTGTGTTTTGAGCCTTTCCTGGGAGAGCAGTATTAGATTCCGATGCACCACAGCAGTTTTACTGTATCCCTCGCCTTTCAAATTGATGATGAAACGCAAAAATTGCATCGGGGTTGAATACAAAATGCACAATGCCGTCTTAACTATAGGAAAAGTTACTCATCAATGGGTTTGTGCTTTGAGCCTTTCCTGGGAGATGAACCACAGCAGTTTTACTGGATCACTTGGCTTTCAAATTGACGATGAAACACAGAAATTGCATCGGGATTGAATACAAAAGGCACAATGCCGACTTAACTATTACAAAAGTAACTCATCTATGAGTTTGTCTTTGAGCCTTTCCTGGGAGAGCAGTATTAGGTTCCGATACACCACAGCAGTTTTACTGTATCCCTTGGCATTCAAATTGACGATGAAACACAGAAACTGCATCGGGATTAAATACAATGTAAAATACCGACTTAATTATAAGAAAAGTAACTCATCTATGGGTTTGTGCTTTGAGCCTATCCTGGGAGAGCAGTATTAGATTCCGATGCACCACAGCAGATTTACTGTATCCCTTGGCTTTCAAATGGCGATGAAGCACAGAAATTGCATCGGGATTGAATACAAATGGCACAATGCCGACTTAAATATAAGAAAAGTAACTCATCTATGAGTTTGTGCTTTGAGCCTTTCCTGGGAGAGCAGTATTGGATTCCGATGCACCACAACACATTTGCTGTATACCTTGGCTTTCAAATTAACGATGAAACACAGAAATTGCATTGGGATTGAATACAAAAGGCACAATGCCGACTTAACTATAACAAAAGTAACTCATCTATGAGTTTGTACTTTGAGCCTTTCCTGGGAGAGCAGTATTAGTTTCCGATGCACCACAGCTGTTTTACTGTATCCCTTGGATTTCAAATTTACGATGAAACACAGATATTGCATCGGGATTAAATACAATGCACAATACCGACTTAATTATAAGAAAAGTCAGTCATCTATGAGTTTGTGCTTTGAGCCTTTCCTGGGAGAGCAGTATTAGATTCCGATGCACCACAGCAGTTTTACTGTATCCCTTGGCTTTGAAATTGACGATGAAACACAGAAAGTGCATCGGGATTGAATACAAAAGGCACAATAGCGACTTAACTACGAGAAAAATAACTCATCTATGAGTTTGGGCTTTGAGCCTTTCCTGGGAGAGCAGTATTAGATTCCGATGCACCACAGTAGTTTTACTGTATCCCTTGGCTTTCAAATTGACGATGAAACACAGAAATTGCATCGGGATTGAATACAAAAGGAACAATAGCGACTTAACTATAAGAAAAGTAACTCATCTATGAGTTTGTGCTTTGAGCCCTTCCTGGGAGAGCAGTATTGGATTCCGATGCACCACAACAGTTTTGCTGTATCCCTTGGCCTTCAAATTGACGATGAAACACAGAAATTACATCGGGAATGAATACAAAATTCACAATGCCGTCTTAACTATAAGAAAAGTAACTCATCTATGAGTTTGTGTTTTGAGCCCTTCCTGGGAGAGCAGTATTAGATTCCGATGCACCACAGCAGATTTACTGTATACCTTGGCATTCAAATTGACGATGAAACGCAGAAATTGAATCGGGATTGAATACAAAAGGCACAATGCCGTCTCAACTATAGGAAAAGTAACTCATCTATTAGTTTGTGCTTTGATCCATTCCTGGGAGGGCAGTATTAGATTCCGATGCACCACAGCAATTTTACTGTATCCCTTGGCTTTCAAATTGTCGATGAAACACAGAAATTGCATTGGGATTGAATACAAAAAGCACAATGCCGACTTAACTATAAGAAAAGTAACTCATCTGTGAGTTTGTGCTTTGAGCCTTTCCTGGGAGAGCAGTATTGGATTCCGATGCACCACAACAGATTTACTGTATCGCTTGGCTTTCAAATTGACGATGAAACACAGAAATTGCATCGGGAATGAATACAAAAGGCACAATGCCGTCTTAACTATAAGAAAAGTAACTCATCTATGAGTTTGTGTTTTGAGCCCTTCCTGGGAGAGCAGTATTAGATTCCGATGCACCACAGCAGATTTACTGTATCCCTTGGCATTCAAACTGACGATGAAACACAGAAATTGCATCGGGATTGAATACAAATGGCACAATGCCGACTTAACTATAAGAAAAGTAACTCATCTATGAGTTTGTGCTTTGAGCCTATCCTGGGAGAGCAGTATTACATTCCGATGCACCACCGCAGATTTACTGTATCCCTTGGCCTTCAAATTGACGATGAAACACAGAAATAACATCGGGATCGAATACAAAAGGCACAATGCCGACAAAATTATAAGAAAAGTAACTCATCTATGAGTTTGTGCTTTGAGCCTTTCCTGGGTGAGCAGTATTGGATTCCGATGCACCACAACAGATTTACTGTATCCCTTGGCTTTCAAATTGACGATGAAACACAGAAATTGTATCGGGATTGAATACAAAAGGCACAATGCCGACTTAACTATAAGAAAGGTAACTCATCTATGAGTTTGCGCTTTGAGCCTTTCCTGGGAGAGAAGTATTAGATTACGATGCACCACAGCAAATTTACTGTATCCCTTGGCTTTCAAATTGACGATGAAACACAGAAATTCCATCGGGATTGAATAAAAATGGCACAATGCCGTCTTAACTATAAGAAAAGTAACTCATCTATGAGTTTGTGCTTTGAGCCTTTCCTGTGAGAGCAGTATTAGATTCCGATGCACTGCAGCAGTTTTACTGTATCCCTTCGCTTTCAAATTGACGATGAAACACAGAAATTTCATCGGGATTGAGTACAAAAGTCACAATGCCGACTTAACTATAAGAAAAGTAACTCATCTATGAGTTTGTGCTTTGAGCCTTTCCTGGGAGAGCAGTATTAGATTCCGATGCACCACCGCAGTTTTACTGTATGCCTTGGCCTTCAAATTGACGATGAAACACAGAAATAGCATCGGGATCGAATATAAAAGGCACAATGCCGACTTAATTATAAGAAAGGTAACTAATCTATGAGTTTGTGCTTTGAGCCTTTCCTGGGAGAGCAGTATTAGATTCCGATGCACCACAGCAGTTTTACTGTATCCCTTGGCTTTCAAATTGAAGATGAAACGCAGAAATTGCATCGGGGTTGAGTACAAAAGGCACAATGCCATCTTAAATATAGGAAAAGTTACTCATCTATGAGTTTGTGCTTTGAGCCTTTCCTGGGAGAGCAGTATAAGATTCCGATGCACCGCAGCAGTTTTACTGTATCCCTTGGCTTTCAAATTGACGATGAAACACAGAAATTGCATCGGGATTGAATACAAGAGGCACAATGCCGACTTAACTATAAGAAAAGTAACTCATCTATGAATTTGTGCTTTTAACCTTTCCTGGGAGAGCAGTATTCGATTCCGATGCACTACAGCAGTTTTACTGGATCACTTGGCTTTCAAATTGAAGATGAAACACAGAAATTGCATCGGGATTGAATACAAAAGGCACAATGCCGACTTAACTATAACAAAAGTAACTCATCTATGAGTTTGTGCTACTAGCCTTTCCTGGGAGATCAGTATTAGATTCCGATGCACCACAGCAGTTTTACTGGATCACTTGGCTTCCAAATTGAAGATGAAACACAGAAATTGCATCGGGATTGAATACAAAAGGCACAATGCCGACTTCACTAAAAGAAAGTAACTCATCTATGAGTTTGTGCTTTGAGCCCTTCCTGGGAGAGCAGTATTAGATTCCGATGCACCACAACAGTTTTACTGTATCCCTTGGCTTTCAAATTGACGATGAAAGAGAAATTGCATCGGGCTTGAATGCAAATGGCACAATGACGACTTAACTATAAGAAAAGTAACTCATCTATGAGTTTGTGCTTTGAGCCTTTCCTGTGAGAGCAGTATTAGATTCCGATGCACCACCGCAGTTTTACTGTATCCCTTGGCCATCAAATTGACGATGAATTACAGAAATAGCATCTGCATTGAATACAAATGGCACAGTGCCGACATAAATATAAGAAAATTAACTCATCTATGAGTTTGTGCTTTGAGCCTATCCTGGGAGAGCAGTATTGGATTCCGATGCACCACCGCAGTTTTACTGTATCCCTTGGCCTTCAAATTGACGATGAAACACAGAAATAGCATCGGGATTGAATACAAAAGGCATAATGCCGACTTAATTATAAGAAAGGTAACTAATCTATGGGTTTGTGCTTTGAGCCTTTCCTGGGAGTGCAGTATTAGATTCCGATGCACCACAGCAGTTTTACTGTATCCCTCGGCTTTCAAATTGACGATGAAACACAGAAATTGCATCGGGAATGAATACGAAAGGCACAATGCCGTCTTAACTATAAGAAAAGTAACTCATCTATGAGTTTGTGTTTTGAGCCCTTCCTGGGAGAGCAGTATTAGATTCCGATGCACCACAGCAGATTTACTGTATCCCTTGGCATTCAAACTGACGATGAAACACAGAAATTGCATCGGAATTGAATACAAATGGCACAATGCCGACTTAACTATAAGAAAAGTAACTCATCTATGAGTTTGTGCTTTGAGCCTATCCTGGGAGAGCAGTATTAGATTCCGATGCACCACCGCAGATTTACTGTATCCCTTGGCCTTTAAATTGACGATGAAACACAGAAATAACATCGGGATCGAATACAAAAGGCACAATGCCGACAAAATTATAAGAAAAGTAACTCATCTATGAGTTTGTGCTTTGAGCCTTTCCTGGGAGAGCAGTATTGGATTCCGATGCACCACAACAGATTTACTGTATCCCTTGGCTTTAAAATTGACGATGAAACACAGAAATTGTATCGGGATTGAATACAAAAGGCACAATGCCGACTTAACTATAAGAAAGGTAACTCATCTATGAGTTTGCGCTTTGAGCCTTTCCTGGGAGAGAAGTATTAGATTCCGATGCACCACAGCAAATTTACTGTATCCCTTGGCTTTCAAATTGACGATGAAACACAGAAATTCCATCGGGATTGAATAAAAATGGCACAATGCCGTCTTAACTATAAGAAAAGTAACTCATCTATGAGTTTGTGCTTTGAGCCTTTCCTGTGAGAGCAGTATTAGATACCGATGCACCACCGCAGTTTTACTGTATCCCTTGGCCATCAAATTGACGATGAATTACAGAAATAGCATCTGCATTGAATACAAATGGCACAGTGCCGACATAAATATAAGAAAAGTAACTCATCTATGAGTTTGTGCTTCTAGCCTTTCCTGGGAGAGCAGTATTAGATTCCGATGCACCACAGCAGTTTTACTGGATCACTTGGCTTTCAAATTGACGATGAAACACAGAAATTGCATCGGGATTGAATACAAAAGGCACAACGCCGACTTCACTAAAAGAAAGTAACTCATCTATGAGTTTGTGCTTTGAGCCCTTCCTGGGAGAGCAGTATTAGATTCCGATGCACCACAACAGTTTTACTGTATCCGTTGGCTTTCCAATTGACGATGAAACACAGAAATAGCATCGGGATCGAATACAAAAGGCATAATGCCGACTTAATTATAAGAAAGGTAACTAATCTATGAGTTTGTGCTTTGAGCCTTTCCTGGGAGTGCAGTATTGGATTCCGATGCACCACAACAGATTTACTGTATCCCTTGGCTTTAAAATTGACGATGAAACACAGAAATTGCATCGGGCTTGAATACAAATGGCACAATGCCGACTTAACTATAAGAAAAGTAACTCATCTATGAGTTTGTGCTTTTAGCCTTCTCTGGGAGAGCAGTATTAGATTCCGATGCACCGCATTAGTTTTACTGTATCCCTTGGCCATCAAATTGACGATGAATTACAGAAATAGCATCTGCATTGAACACAAATGGCACAGTGCCGACATAAATATAAGAAAAGTAACTCATCTATGAGTTTGTGTTTGAGCCTATCCTGGGAGACCAGTATTGGATTCCGATGCACCACCGCAGTTTTACTGTATCCCTTGGCCTTCAAATTGACGATGAAACACAGAAATAGCATCGGGATCGAATACAAAAGGCATAATGCCGACTTAATTATAAGAAAGGTAACTAATCTATGAGTTTGTGCTTTGAGCCTTTCCTGGGAGTGCAGTATTAGATTCCGATGCACCACAGCAGTTTTACTGTATCCCTCGGCTTTCAAATTGATGATGAAACGCAGAAATTGCATCGGGGTTGAGTACAAAAGGCATAATGCCGTCTTAACTATAGGAAAAGTTACTCATCTATGAGTTTGTGCTTTGAGCCTTTCCTGGGAGAGCAGTATTAGATTCCGATGCACCACAGCAGCTTTACTGGATCACTTAGCTTTCAAATTGACGATGAAACACAGAAATTGCATCGGGATTGAATAGAAAAGGCACAATGCCGACTTAACTATTACAAAAGTAACTCATCTATGAGTTTGTGCTTTCAGCCTTTCCTGGGAGAGCAGTATTAGGTTCCGATACACCACAGCATTTTTACTGTATCCCTTGGCATTCAAATTGACGATGAAACACAGAAACTGCATCGCAATGAAATACAATGTACAATACCGACTTAATTATAAGAAAAGTAACTCATCTATGAGTTTGTGCTTTGAGCCTATCCTGGGAGAGCAGTATTAGATTCCGATGCACCACAGCAGATTTACTGTATCCCTTGGCTTTCAAATGGCGATGAAACACAGAAATTGCATCGGGATTGAATACAAATGGCACAATGCCGACATAAATATAAGAAAAGTAACTCATCTATGAGTTTGTGTTTTGAGCCTTTCATGGGAGAGCAGTATTGGATTCCGATGCACCACAACACATTTGCTGTATACCTTGGCTTTCAAATTAACGATGAAACACAGAAATTGCATTGGGATTGAATACAAAAGGCACAATGCCGACTTAACTATAACAAAAGTAACTCATCTATGAGTTTGTGCCTTGAGCCTTTCCTGGGAGAGCAGTATTAGTTTCCGATGCACCACAGCTGTTTTACTGTATCCCTTGGCCTTCAAATTTACGATGAAACACAGATATTGCATCGGGATTAAATACAATGCACAATACCGACTTAATTATAAGAAAAGTCACTCATCTATGAGTTTGTGCTTTGAGCCTATCCTGGGAGAATAGTATGAGATTCCGATGCACCACCGCAGATTTACTGTATCCGTTGGCCTTCAAATTGACGATGAACGACAGAAACAGCATCGGGATCGAATACAAAAGGCACAATGCCGACATAATTATAAGAAAAGTAACTCATCTATGAGTTTGTGCTTTGAGCCTTTCCTGGGAGAGCAGTATTGGATTCCGATGCACCACAACAGATTTACTGTATCCCTTGGCTTTCAAATTGACGATGAAACACAGAAATTGCATCGGGATTGAATACAAAAGGCACAATGATGACTTAACTATAAGAAAAGTAACTCATCTATGAGTTTGTGATTTGGGCCCTTCCTGGGAGAGCAGTATTAGATTCCGAAGCACCACAACAGTTTCACTGTATCCCCTGGCTTTCAAATTGACGATGAAACACAGAAATTGCATCGGGATTGAATGCAAATGGCACAATGCCGACTTCACTAAGAGAAAAATAACTCATCTATGAGTTTGTGCTTTGAGCCTTTCCTGGGAGAGCAGTATTAGATTCCGATGCACCACAGCAGTTTTACTGTATCCCTTGGCTTTGAAATTGACGATGAAACACAGAAAGTGCATCGGGATTGAATACAAAAGGCACAATAGCGACTTAACTATGAGAAAAATAACTCATCTATGAGTTTGGGCTTTGAGCCTTTCCTGGGAGAGCAGTATTAGATTCCGATGCACCACAGTAGTTTTACTGTATCCCTTGGCTTTCAAATTGACGATGAAACACAGAAAATGCATCGGGATTGAATACAAAAGGCACAATAGCGACTTAACTATAAGAAAAGTAACTCATCTATGAGTTTGTGCTTTGAGCCTTTTCTGGGAGAGCAGTATTAAATTCCGATGCACCACAGCAGTTTTACTGTATCCCTTGCCTTTCAAATTGACGATGAAACATAGAAATTGCATCGGGATTGAATGCAAAATGCACAATGACGACTTAACAAAAGAAAAGTACTCTATCTATGAGTTTTTGCTTTCAGAATTTCCTGGGAGAGCAGTTTAAGATTCCGAAGCACCACAGCTGTTTTACTGTATCCCTTGGCTTTCAAATTGAAGATGAAACACAGAAATTGCATCGGGAGTGAATACAAAAGGTACAATGCCGACTTAACTACAAGATAAGTAACTCGTCTATGAATTTGTGCTTTGAGACTTTCCTGGGAGAGCAGTATTAGATTCCGATGCACCACAGCAAATTTACTGTATCCCTTGGATTTCAAATTGACGATGAAACACAGAAATTCCATCGGGATTGAATAAAAACGGCACAATGCCGTCTTAACTATAAGAAAAGTAACTCATCTATGAGTTTGTGCTTTGAGCCTTTCCTGTGAGAGCAGTATTAGATTCCGATGCACTGCAGCAGTTTTACTGTATCCCTTGGCTTTCAAATTGGCGATGAAACACAGAAATTTCATCGGGATTGAGTACAAAAGGCACAATATAGACTTAACTATAAGAAAAGTAACTCATCTATGAGTTTGTGCTTTGAGCCTTTCCTGGGAGAGCAGTATTAGATTCCGAGCACCACCGCAGTTTTACTGTATGCCTTGGCCTTCAAATTGACGATGAAACACAGAAATAGCATCGGCATCGAATATAAAAGGCACAATGCCGACTGAATTATAAGAAATGTAACTAATCTATGAGTTTGTGCTTTGAGCCTTTCCTGGGAGAGCAGTATTAGATTCCGATGCACCACAGCAGTTTCACTGTATCCCTTGGCTTTCAAATTGAAGATGAAACGCAGAAATTGCATCGGGGTTGAGTACAAAAGCACAATGCCATCTTAACTATAGGAAAAGTTACTCATCTATGAGTTTGTGCTTTGAGCCTTTCCTGGGAGAGCAGTATAAGATTCAGATGCACCGCAGCAGTTTCACTGTATCCCTTGGCTTTCAAATTGACGATGAAACACAGAAATTGCATCGGGATTGAATACAAAAGGCACAATGCCGACTTAACTATAAGAAAAGTAACTCATCTATGAATTTGTGCTTTTAACCTTTCCTGGGAGAGCAGTATTAGATTCCGATGCACCACAGCAGTTTTACTGGATCACTTGGCTTTCAAATTGAAGATGAAACACAGAAATTGCATCGGGATTGAATACAAAAGGCACAATGCCGACTTAACTATAACAAAATAACTCATCTATGAGTTTGTGCTTCTAGCCTTTCCTGGGAGAGCAGTATTAGATTCCGATGCACCACAGCAGTTTTACTGGATCACTTGGCTTTCAAATTGATGATGAAACACAGAAATTGCATCGGGATTGAATACAAAAGGCACAATGCCGACTTAACTATAAGAAAAGTAACTCATCTATGAATTTGTGCTTTTAACCTTTCCTGTGAGAGCAGTATTAGATTCCGATGCACCACCGCAGTTTTACTGTATCCCTTGGCCATCAAATTGACGATGAATTACAGAAATAGCATCTGCATTGAATACAAATGGCACAGTGCCAACATAAATATAAGAAAAGTAACTCATCTATGAGTTTGTGCTTTGAGCCTATCCTGGGAGAGCAGTATTGGATTCCGATGCACCACCGCAGTTTTACTGTATCCCTTGGCCTTCAAATTGACGATGAAAAATAGAAATAGCATCGGGATCGAATACAAGAGGCATAATGCTGACTTAATTATAAGAAAGGTAATTAATCTATGAGTTTGTGCTTTGAGCCTTTCCTGGGAGAGCAGTATTAGATTCCGATGCACCACAGCAGTTTTACTGTATCCCTCGGCTTTCAAATTGATGATGAAACACAGAAATTGCATCGGGATTGAATACAAAAGGCACAATGCCGACTTAACTATTACAAAAGTAACTCATCTATGAGTTTGTGCTTTGAGCCTTTCCTGGGACAGCAGTATTAGGTTCCGAAACACCACAGCAGTTTTACTGTATCCCTTGGCATTCAAATTGACGATGAAACACAGAAACTGCATCGGGATTAAATACAATGTACAATACCGACTTAATTATAAGAAAAGTAACTCATCTATGAGTTTGTGCTTTGAGCCTATTCTGGGAGAGCAGTATTAGATTCCGATGCACCACAGCAGATTTACTGTATCCCTTGGCATTCAAACTGACGATGAAACACAGAAATTGCATCGGGATTGAATACAAATGGCACAATGCCGACTTAAGTATAAGAAAAGTAACTCATCTATGAGTTTGTGCTTTGAGCCTATCCTGGGAGAGCAGTATTACATTCCGATGCACCACCGCAGATTTACTGTATCCCTTGGCCTTCAAATTGACGATGAAACACAGAAATAACATCGGGATCGAATACAAAAGGCACAATGCCGACAAAATTATAAGAAAAGTAACTCATCTATGAGTTTGTGCTTTGAGCCTTTCCTGGGAGAGCAGTATTGGATTCCGATGCACCACAACAGATTTACTGTATCCCTTGGCTTTCAAATTGACGATGAAACACCGAAATTGTATCGGAATTGAATACAAAAGGCACAATGCCGACTTAACTATAAGAAAGGTAACTCATCTATGAGTTTGCGCTTTGAGCCTTTCCTGGGAGAGAAGTATTAGATTCCGATGCACCACAGCAAATTTACTGTATCCCTTGGCTTTCAAATTGACGATGAAACACAGAAATTCCATCGGGATTGAATAAAAATGGCACAATGCCGTCTTAACTATAAGAAAAGTAACTCATCTATGAGTTTGTGCTTTGAGCCTTTCCTGTGAGAGCAGTATTAGATTCCGATGCACTGCAGCAGTTTTACTGTATCCCTTGGCTTTCAAATTGACGATGAAACACAGAATTTTCATCGGGATTGAGTACAAAAGTCACAATGCCGACTTAACTATAAGAAAAGTAACTCATCTATGAGTTTGTGCTTTGAGCCTTTCCTGGGAGAGCAGTATTAGATTCCGATGCACCACCGCAGTTTTACTGTATGCCTTGGCCTTCAAATTGACGATGAAACACAGAAATAGCATCGGGATCGAATATAAAAGGCACAATGCCGACTTAATTATAAGAAAGGTAACTAATCTATGAGTTTGTGCTTTGAGCCTTTCCTGGGAGAGCAGTATTAGATTCCGATGCACCACAGCAGTTTTACTGTATCCCTTGGCTTTCAAATTGAAGATAAAACGCAGAAATTGCATCGGGGTTGAGTACAAAAGGCACAATGCCATCTTAACTATAGGAAAAGTTACTCATCTATCAGTTTGTGCTTTGAGCCTTTCCTGGGAGAGCAGTATAAGATTCCGATGCACCGCAGCAGTTTTACTGTATCCCTTGGCTTTCAAATTGACGATGAAACACAGAAATTGCATCGGGATTGAATACAAGAGGCACAATGCCGACTTAACTATAAGAAAAGTAACTCATCTATGAATTTGTGCTTTTAACCTTTCCTGGGAGAGCAGTATTCGATTCCGATGCACTACAGCAGTTTTACTGGATCACTTGGCTTTCAAATTGAAGATGAAACACAGAAATTGCATCGGGATTGAATACAAAAGGCACAATGCCGACTTAACTATAACAAAAGTAACTCATCTATGAGTTTGTGCTACTAGCCTTTCCTGGGAGATCAGTATTAGATTCCGATGCACCACAGCAGTTTTACTGGATCACTTGGCTTCCAAATTGAAGATGAAACACAGAAATTGCATCGGGATTGAATACAAAAGGCACAATGCCGACTTCACTAAAAGAAAGTAACTCATCTATGAGTTTGTGCTTTGAGCCCTTCCTGGGAGAGCAGTATTAGATTCCGATGCACCACAACAGTTTTACTGTATCCCTTGGCTTTCAAATTGACGATGAAAGAGAAATTGCATCGGGCTTGAATGCAAATGGCACAATGACGACTTAACTATAAGAAAAGTAACTCATCTATGAGTTTGTGCTTTGAGCCTTTCCTGTGAGAGCAGTATTAGATTCCGATGCACCACCGCAGTTTTACTGTATCCCTTGGCCATCAAATTGACGATGAATTACAGAAATAGCATCTGCATTGAATACAAATGGCACAGTGCCGACATAAATATAAGAAAATTAACTCATCTACGAGTTTGTGCTTTGAGCCTATCCTGGGAGAGCAGTATTGGATTCCGATGCACCACCGCAGTTTTACTGTATCCCTTGGCCTTCAAATTGACGATGAAACACAGAAATAGCATCGGGATTGAATACAAAAGGCATAATGCCGACTTAATTATAAGAAAGGTAACTAATCTATGGATTTGTGCTTTGAGCCTTTCCTGGGAGTGCAGTATTAGATTCCGATGCACCACAGCAGTTTTACTGTATCCCTCGGCTTTCAAATTGACGATGAAACACAGAAATTGCATCGGGAATGAATACGAAAGGCACAATGCCGTCTTAACTATAAGAAAAGTAACTCATCTATGAGTTTGTGTTTTGAGCCCTTCCTGGGAGAGCAGTATTAGATTCCGATGCACCACAGCAGATTTACTGTATCCCTTGGCATTCAAACTGACGATGAAACACAGAAATTGCATCGGAATTGAATACAAATGGCACAATGCCGACTTAACTATAAGAAAAGTAACTCATCTATGAGTTTGTGCTTTGAGCCTATCCTGGGAGAGCAGTATTAGATTCCGATGCACCACCGCAGATTTACTGTATCCCTTGGCCTTTAAATTGACGATGAAACACAGAAATAACATCGGGATCGAATACAAAAGGCACAATGCCGACAAAATTATAAGAAAAGTAACTCATCTATGAGTTTGTGCTTTGAGCCTTTCCTGGGAGAGCAGTATTGGATTCCGATGCACCACAACAGATTTACTGTATCCCTTGGCTTTAAAATTGACGATGAAACACAGAAATTGTATCGGGATTGAATACAAAAGGCACAATGCCGACTTAACTATAAGAAAGGTAACTCATCTATGAGTTTGCGCTTTGAGCCTTTCCTGGGAGAGAAGTATTAGATTCCGATGCACCACAGCAAATTTACTGTATCCCTTGGCTTTCAAATTGACGATGAAACACAGAAATTCCATCGGGATTGAATAAAAATGGCACAATGCCGTCTTAACTATAAGAAAAGTAACTCATCTATGAGTTTGTGCTTTGAGCCTTTCCTGTGAGAGCAGTATTAGATACCGATGCACCACCGCAGTTTTACTGTATCCCTTGGCCATCAAATTGACGATGAATTACAGAAATAGCATCTGCATTGAATACAAATGGCACAGTGCCGACATAAATATAAGAAAAGTAACTCATCTATGAGTTTGTGCTTCTAGCCTTTCCTGGGAGAGCAGTATTAGATTCCGATGCACCACAGCAGTTTTACTGGATCACTTGGCTTTCAAATTGACGATGAAACACAGAAATTGCATCGGGATTGAATACAAAAGGCACAACGCCGACTTCACTAAAAGAAAGTAACTCATCTATGAGTTTGTGCTTTGAGCCCTTCCTGGGAGAGCAGTATTAGATTCCGATGCACCACAACAGTTTTACTGTATCCCTTGGCTTTCCAATTGACGATGAAACAGAAATTGCATCGGGCTTGAATACAAATGGCACAATGCCGACTTAACTATAAGAAAAGTAACTCATCTATGAGTTTGTGCTTTGAGCCTTTCCTGTGAGAGCAGTATTAGATTCCGATGCACCACCGCAGTTTTACTGTATCCCTTGGCCATCAAATTGACGATGAATTACAGAAATAGCATCTGCATTGAACACAAATGGCACAGTGCCGACATAAATATAAGAAAAGTAACTCATCTATGAGTTTGTGTTTGAGCCTATCCTGGGAGACCAGTATTGGATTCCGATGCACCACCGCAGTTTTACTGTATCCCTTGGCCTTCAAATTGACGATAAAACACAGAAATAGCATCGGGATCGAATACAAAAGGCATAATGCCGACTTAATTATAAGAAAGGTAACTAATCTATGAGTTTGTGCTTTGAGCCTTTCCTGGGAGTGCAGTATTAGATTCCGATGCACCACAGCAGTTTTACTGTATCCCTCGGCTTTCAAATTGATGATGAAACGCAGAAATTGCATCGGGGTTGAGTACAAAAGGCATAATGCCGTCTTAACTATAGGAAAAGTTACTCATCTATGAGTTTGTGCTTTGAGCCTTTCCTGGGAGAGCAGTATTAGATTCCGATGCACCACAGCAGCTTTACTGGATCACTTAGCTTTCAAATTGACGATGAAACACAGAAATTGCATCGGGATTGAATAGAAAAGGCACAATGCCGACTTAACTATTACAAAAGTAACTCATCTATGAGTTTTTGCTTTCAGCCTTTCCTGGGAGAGCAGTATTAGGTTCCGATACACCACAGCAGTTTTACTGTATACCTTGGCATTCAAATTGACGATGAAACACAGAAACTGCATCGCAATGAAATACAATGTACAATACCGACTTAATTATAAGAAAAGTAACTCATCTATGAGTTTGTGCTTTGAGCCTATCCTGGGAGAGCAGTATTAGATTCCGATGCACCACAGCAGATTTACTGTATCCCTTGGCTTTCAAATGGCGATGAAACACAGAAATTGCATCGGGATTGAATACAAATGGCACAATGCCGACATAAATATAAGAAAAGTAACTCATCTATGAGTTTGTGTTTTGAGCCTTTCATGGGAGAGCAGTATTGGATTCCGATGCACCACAACACATTTGCTGTATACCTTGGCTTTCAAATTAACGATGAAACACAGAAATTGCATTGGGATTGAATACAAAAGGCACAATGCCGACTTAACTATAACAAAAGTAACTCATCTATGAGTTTGTGCTTTGAGCCTTTCCTGGGAGAGCAGTATTAGTTTCCGATGCACCACAGCTGTTTTACTGTATCCCTTGGCCTTCAAATTTACGATGAAACACAGATATTGCATCGGGATTAAATACAATGCACAATACCGACTTAATTATAAGAAAAGTCACTCATCTATGAGTTTGTGCTTTGAGCCTATCCTGGGAGAATAGTATGAGATTCCGATGCACCACCGCAGATTTACTGTATCCGTTGGCCTTCAAATTGACGATGAACGACAGAAACAGCATCGGGATCGAATACAAAAGGCACAATGCCGACATAATTATAAGAAAAGTAACTCATCTATGAGTTTGTGCTTTGAGCCTTTCCTGGGAGAGCAGTATTGGATTCCGATGCACCACAACAGATTTACTGTATCCCTTGGCTTTCAAATTGACGATGAAACACAGAAATTGCATCGGGATTGAATACAAAAGGCACAATGATGACTTAACTATAAGAAAAGTAACTCATCTATGAGTTTGTGATTTGGGCCCTTCCTGGGAGAGCAGTATTAGATTCCGAAGCACCACAACAGTTTCACTGTATCCCCTGGCTTTCAAATTGACGATGAAACACAGAAATTGCATCGGGATTGAATGCAAATGGCACAATGCCGACTTCACTAAGAGAAAAATAACTCATCTATGAGTTTGTGCATTGAGCCTTTCCTGGGAGAGCAGTATTAGATTCCGATGCACCACAGCAGTTTTACTGTATCCCTTGGCTTTGAAATTGACGATGAAACACAGAAAGTCCATCGGGATTGAATACAAAAGGCACAATAGCGACTTAACTATGAGAAAAATAACTCATCTATGAGTTTGGGCTTTGAGCCTTTCCTGGGAGAGCAGTATTAGATTCCGATGCACCACAGTAGTTTTACTGTATCCCTTGGCTTTCAAATTGACGATGAAACACAGAAAATGCATCGGGATTGAATACAAAAGGCACAATAGCGACTTAACTATAAGAAAAGTAACTCATCTATGAGTTTGTGCTTTGAGCCTTTTCTGGGAGAGCAGTATTAAATTCCGATGCACCACAGCAGTTTTACTGTATCCCTTGCCTTTCAAATTGACGATGAAACATAGAAATTGCATCGGGATTGAATGCAAAATGCACAATGACGACTTAACAAAAGAAAAGTACTCTATCTATGAGTTTTTGCTTTCAGAATTTCCTGGGAGAGCAGTTTAAGATTCCGAAGCACCACAGCTGTTTTACTGTATCCCTTGGCTTTCAAATTGAAGATGAAACACAGAAATTGCATCGGGAGTGAATACAAAAGGTACAATGCCGACTTAACTACAAGATAAGTAACTCGTCTATGAATTTGTGCTTTGAGACTTTCCTGGGAGAGCAGTATTAGATTCCGATGCACCACAGCAAATTTACTGTATCCCTTGGATTTCAAATTGACGATGAAACACAGAAATTCCATCGGGATTGAATAAAAACGGCACAATGCCGTCTTAACTATAAGAAAAGTAACTCATCTATGAGTTTGTGCTTTGAGCCTTTCCTGTGAGAGCAGTATTAGATTCCGATGCACTGCAGCAGTTTTACTGTATCCCTTGGCTTTCAAATTGGCGATGAAACACAGAAATTTCATCGGGATTGAGTACAAAAGGCACAATATAGACTTAACTATAAGAAAAGTAACTCATCTATGAGTTTGTGCTTTGAGCCTTTCCTGGGAGAGCAGTATTAGATTCCGAGCACCACCGCAGTTTTACTGTATGCCTTGGCCTTCAAATTGACGATGAAACACAGAAATAGCATCGGCATCGAATATAAAAGGCACAATGCCGACTGAATTATAAGAAAGGTAACTAATCTATGAGTTTGTGCTTTGAGCCTTTCCTGGGAGAGCAGTATTAGATTCCGATGCACCACAGCAGTTTCACTGTATCCCTTGGCTTTCAAATTGAAGATGAAACGCAGAAATTGCATCGGGGTTGAGTACAAAAGCACAATGCCATCTTAACTATAGGAAAAGTTACTCATCTATGAGTTTGTGCTTTGAGCCTTTCCTGGGAGAGCAGTATAAGATTCAGATGCACCGCAGCAGTTTCACTGTATCCCTTGGCTTTCAAATTGACGATGAAACACAGAAATTGCATCGGGATTGAATACAAAAGGCACAATGCCGACTTAACTATAAGAAAAGTAACTCATCTATGAATTTGTGCTTTTAACCTTTCCTGGGAGAGCAGTATTAGATTCCGATGCACCACAGCAGTTTTACTGGATCACTTGGCTTTCAAATTGAAGATGAAACACAGAAATTGCATCGGGATTGAATACAAAAGGCACAATGCCGACTTAACTATAACAAAATAACTCATCTATGAGTTTGTGCTTCTAGCCTTTCCTGGGAGAGCAGTATTAGATTCCGATGCACCACAGCAGTTTTACTGGATCACTTGGCTTTCAAATTGACGATGAAACACAGAAATTGCATCGGGATTGAATACAAAAGGCACAATGCCGACTTAACTATAAGAAAAGTAACTCATCTATGAATTTGTGCTTTTAACCTTTCCTGTGAGAGCAGTATTAGATTCCGATGCACCACCGCAGTTTTACTGTATCCCTTGGCCATCAAATTGACGATGAATTACAGAAATAGCATCTGCATTGAATACAAATGGCACAGTGCCGACATAAATATAAGAAAAGTAACTCATCTATGAGTTTGTGCTTTGAGCCTATCCTGGGAGAGCAGTATTGGATTCCGATGCACCACCGCAGTTTTACTGTATCCCTTGGCCTTCAAATTGACGATGAAAAATAGAAATAGCATCGGGATCGAATACAAGAGGCATAATGCTGACTTAATTATAAGAAAGGTAATTAATCTATGAGTTTGTGCTTTGAGCCTTTCCTGGGAGAGCAGTATTAGATTCCGATGCACCACAGCAGTTTTACTGTATCCCTCGGCTTTCAAATTGATGATGAAACGCAGAAATTGCATCGGGGTTGAGTACAAAAGGCATAATGCCGTCTTAACTATAGGAAAAGTTACTCATCTATGAGTTTGTGCTTTGAGCCTTTCCTGGGAGAGCAGTATTAGATTCCGATGCACCACAGCAGTTTTACTGGATCACTTAGCTTTCAAATTGACGATGAAACACAGAAATTGCATCGGGATTGAATACAAAAGGCACAATGCCGACTTAACTATTACAAAAGTAACTCATCTATGAGTTTGTGCTTTGAGCCTTTCCTGGGACAGCAGTATTAGGTTCCGAAACACCACAGCAGTTTTACTGTATCCCTTGGCATTCAAATTGACGATGAAACACAGAAACTGCATCGGGATTAAATACAATGTACAATACCGACTTAATTATAAGAAAAGTAACTCATCTATGAGTTTGTGCTTTGAGCCTATTCTGGGAGAGCAGTTTTAGATTCCGATGCACCACAGCAGATTTACTGTATCCCTTGGCTTTCAAATGGCGATGAAACACAGAAATTGCATCGGGATTGAATACAAATGGCACAATGCCGACATAAATATAAGAAAAGTAACTCATCTATGAGTTTGTGTTTTGAGCCTTTCATGGGGGAGCAGTATTGGATTCCGATGCACCACAACACATTTGCTGTATACCTTGGCTTTCAAATTAACGATGAAACACAGAAATTGCATTGGGATTGAATACAAAAGGCACAATGCCGACTTAACTATAACAAAAGTAACTCATCTATGAGTTTGTGCTTTGAGCCTTTCCTGGGAGAGCAGTATTAGTTTCCGATGCACCACAGCTGTTTTACTGTATCCCTTGGCCTTCAAATTTACGATGAAACACAGATATTGCATCGGGATTAAATACAATGCACAATACCGACTTAATTATAAGAAAAGTCACTCATCTATGAGTTTGTGCTTTGAGCCTATCCTGGGAGAATAGTATTAGATTCCGATGCACCACCGCAGATTTACTGTATCCGTTGGCCTTCAAATTGACGATGAAAGACAGAAACAGCATCGGGATCGAATACAAAAGGCACAATGCCGACATAATTATAAGAAAAGTAACTCATCTATGAGTTTGTGCTTTGAGCCTTTCCTGGGAGAGCAGTATTGGATTCCGATGCACCACAACAGATTTACTGTATCCCTTGGCTTTCAAATTGACGATGAAACACAGAAATTGCATCGGGATTGAATACAAAAGGCACAATGATGACTTAACTATAACAAAAGTAACTCATCTATGAGTTTGTGTTTTGGGCCCTTCCTGGGAGAGCAGTATTAGATTCCGAAGCACCACAACAGTTTCACTGTATCCCCTGGCTTTCAAATTGACGATGAAACACAGAAATTGCATCGGGATTGACTGCAAATGACACAATGCCGACTTCACTAAGAGAAAAATAACTCATCTATGAGTTTGTGCTTAGAGCCTTTCCTGGGAGAGCAGTATTAGATTCCGATGCACCACAGCAGTTTTACTGTATCCCTTGGCTTTCAAATTGACGATGAAACATAGAAATTGCATCGGGTTTGAATGCATAATGCACAATGACGACTTAACAAAAGAAAAGTACTCTATCTATGAGTTTTTGCTTTCAGAATTTCCTGGGAGAGCAGGTTAAGATTCCGAAGCACCACAGCAGTTTTACTGTATCCCTTGGCTTTCAAATTGAAGATGAAACACAGAAATTGCATCGGGAGTGAATACAAAAGGTACAATGCCGACTTAACTACAAGATAAGTAACTCGTCTATGAGTTTGTGTTTTGAGACTTTCCTGGGAGAGCAATATTAGATTCCGATGCACCACAGCAGATTTACTGTATCCCTTGGCTTTCAAATTGACGATGAAACGCAGAAATTGCATCCGGATTGAATACAAGACGCACAATAGCGACTTAACTATAAGAAAAGTAACTCATCTATGAGTTTGTGCTTTGAGCCCTTCCTGGGAGAGCAGTATTAGATTCCGATGCACCACAACAGTTTTGCTGTATCCCTTGGCCTTCAAATTGACGATGAAACACAGAAATTGCATCGGGATTGAATACAAAAGGCACAATGCCGAGTTAACTATAAGAAAAGTTATTCATCTATGAGTTTGTGCTTTGAGCCTTTCCTGGGAGAGCAGTACTAGATTCCGATGCACCACGGCAGTTTTACTGTATCCCTTGGCTTTCAAATTGACGATGAAACGCAGAAATTGCATCGGGATTGAATACAAAAGGCACAATGCCGTCTCAACTATAGGAAAAGTAACTCATCTATGAGTTTGTGCTTTGATCCATTCCTGGGAGAGCAGTATTAGATTCCGATGCACCACAGCAATTTTACTGTATCCCTTGGCTTTCAAATTGACGATGAAACACAGAAATTGCATCGGGATTGAATACAAATGGCACAATGCCGACTTAAGTATAAGAAAAGTAACTCATCTATGAGTTTGTGCTTTGAGCCTTTCCTGGGAGAGCAGTATTAGATTCCGATGCACCACCGCAGTTTTACTGTATCCCTTGGCCTTCAAATTGACGATGAAACACAGAAATTGCATCGGGATTGAATACAAAAGCACAATGCCAACTTAACTATAAGAAAGGTAACTCATCTATGAGTTTGTGCTTTGAGCCTTTTCTGGGAGAGCAGTATTAGATGCCGATGCACCACAGCAAATTTAATGTATCCCTCGGCTTTCAAATTGACGATGAAACACAGAAATTGCATCGGGATTGAATACAAAAGGCACAACGCCGACTTAACTATAAGAAAAATAACTCATCTATGACATTGTGCTTTTAGCCTTTCCTGGGAGAGCAGTATTAGATTCCGATGCACCACAGCGATTTTACTGTATCACTTTGCTTTCAAATTGACGATGAAACACAGAAATTGCATCGGGATTGAATACAAAAGGCACAATGCCGACTTAACTATTACAAAAGTAACTCATCTATGAGTTTGTGCTTTGAGCCTTTCCTGGGAGAGCAGTATAAGATTCCGATGCACCACAGCAGTTTTACTGTATCCCTTGGCTTTCAAATTGACGATGAAACACAGAAACTGCATCGGGAATAAATACAATGTACAATACCGACTTAATTATAAGAAAACTAACTCATCTATGAGTTTGTGCTTTGAGCCTATCCTGGGAGAGCAGTATTAAATTCCGATGCACCACAGCAGATTTACTGTATCCCTTGGCTTTCAAATTGACGATGAAACACAGAAATTGCATCGGGAATGAATACAAATGGCACAATGCCGACTTAAATATAGGAAAAGTAACTCATCTATGAGTTTGTGCTTTGAGCCTTTCCTGGGAGAGCAGCATTAGATTCCGATGCACCAAAACACATTTACTGTATCCCTTGGCTTTCAAATTGACGATGAAACACAGAAATTGCATTGGGATTGAATACAAAAGGCACAATGCCGACTTAACTATAACAAAAGTAACTCATCTATGAGTTTGTGCTTTGAGCCTTCCCTGGGAGAGCAGTATTAGTTTCCGATGCACCACAGCTGTTTTACTGTATCCCTTGGCTTTCAAATTGACGATGAAATACAGAAAATGCATCGGGATTAAATACGAGGCACAATACCGACTTAATTATAAGAAAAGTAACTCATCTATGATTTTGTGCTTTGAGCCTATCCTGGGAGAGCAGTATTAGATTCCGATGCACCACCGCAGATTTACTGTATCCCTTGGCCTTCAAATTGACGATGAAACACAGAAATAACATCGGGATCGAATACAAAAGGCACAATGCCGACAAAATTTTTAAAGAAAAGTAACTCATCTATGAGTTTGTGCTTTGAGCCTTTCCTGGGAGAGCAGTATTGGATTCCGATGCACCACAACAGATTTACTGTATCCCTTGGCTTTCAAATTGACGATAAAACACAGAAATTGCATCGGGATTGAATAAAAAAGGCACAATGCCGACTTAACTATAAGAAAGGTAACTCATCTACTAGTTTGTGCTTTGAGCCTTTCCTGGGAGAGCAGTATTAGATTCCGATGCACCACAGCAAATTTACTGTATCCCTTGGCTTTCGAATTGACGATGAAACACAGAAATTGCATCGGGATTGAATAGAAATGGCACAATGCCCACTTAACTATAAGAAAAGTAACTCATCTATGAGTTTGTGCTTTGAGCCTTTCCTGTGAGAGCAGTATTAGATTCCGGTGCACCGCAGCAGTTTTACTGTATCCCTTGGCTTTGAAATTCACGAAAAACACAGAAATTGCATCGGGATCGAATACAAAAGGCACAATGCCGACTTAATTATCAGAAAGGTAACTAATCTTTGAGTTTGTGCTTGGAGCCTTTCCTGGGAGAGCAGTATTAGATTCCGATGCACCGCAGCAGTTTTACTGTATCCCTTGGCTTTCAAATTGACGATGAAACACTGAAATTGCATCGGGATTGAATACAAAAGGCACAATGCCGACTTAAGTATAAGAAAAGTAACTCATCTATGAGTTTGTGCTTTTAACCTTTCCTGGGAGAGCAGTATTAGATTCCGATGCACCACAGCAGTTTTACTGTATCCCTTGACGATGAAACACAGAAATAGCATTGGGATCGAATACAAAAGGCACAATGCCGACTTAATTATTAGAAAGGTAACTAATCTTTGAGTTTGTGCTTTGAGCCTTTCCTGTGAGAGCAGTATTTGATTCCGATGCACCACAGCAGTTTTACTGGATCACTTGGCTTTCCAATTGACGATGAAACACAGAAATTGCATCGGGATTGAATACAAAAGGTACAATTCCGACTTAACTATAAGAAAAGTAACTCATCTATGAGTTTGTGCTTTGAACCTTTCCTGGGAGAGCAGTATTGGATTCCGATGCACCACAACAGATTTACTGTATCCCTTGGCTTTCAAATTGACGATAAAACACAGAAATTGCATCGGGATTGAATAAATAAGGCACAATGTCGACTTAACTATAAGAAAGGTAACTCATCTACTAGTTTGTGCTTTGAGCCTTTCCTGGGAGAGCAGTATTAGATTCCGATGCACCACAGCAAATTTACTGTATCCCTTGGCTTTCAAATTGACGATGTAACACAGAAATTGCATCGGGAATGAATACAAATGGCACAATGCCGACTTAAATATAGGAAAAGTAACTCATCTATGAGTTTGTGCTTTGAGCCTTTCCTGGGAGAGCAGCATTAGATTCCGATGCACCAAAACACATTTACTGTATCCCTTGGCTTTCAAATTGACGATGAAACACAGAAATTGCATTGGGATTGAATACAAATGGCACAATGCCGACTTAAATATAAGATAATTAACTCATCTATGAGTTTGTGCTTTGAGCCTTTCATGGGAGAGCAATATTGGATTCCGATGCACCACAACACATTTACTGTACCCCTTGGCTTTCAAATTGACGATGAAACACAGAAATTGCATCGGGATTGAATACAAATGGCACAATGCCGACTTAAATATAAGAAAAGTAACTCATCTATGAGTTTGTGCTTTGAGCCTTTCCTGGGAGAGCAGTATTGGATTCCGATGCACCACAACAGATTTACTGTATCCCTTGGCTTTCAAATTGACGATGAAACACAGAAATTGCATCGGGATTGAATACAAAAGGCACAATGCCGTCATAACTATAAGAAAAGTAACTCATCTATGAGTTTGTGTTTTGAGCCCTTCCTGGGAGAGCAGTATTAGATTCCGTTGCACCACAGCAGATTTACTGTATCCCTTGGCCTTCAAATTGACGATGAAACACAGAAATAGCATCGGGATCGAATACAAAGTGCACAATGCCGACTTAATTATAAGAAAAGTAACTAATCTATGAGTTTGTGCTTTGAGCCATTCCTGGGAGAGCAGTATTATATTCCGATGCACCACAACAGTTTCACTGTATCCCTTGGCTTTCAAATTGACGATGAAACACAGAAGTTGCATCGGGATTGAATACAAAAGCACAATGCCAACTTAACTATAAGACAGGTAACTCATCTATGATTTTGTGCTTTGAGCCTTTCCTGGGAGAGCAGTATTAGATTCCGATGCACCACAGCAAATTTACTGTATCCCTCGGCTTTCAAATTGACGATGAAACACAGAAATTGCATCGGGATTGAATACAAAAGGCACAATGCCGACTTAACTATTACAAAAGTAACTCATCTATGAGTTTGTGCTTTGAGCCTTTCCTGGGAGAGCAGTATAAGTTTCCGATGCACCACAGCAGTTTTACTGTATGCCTTGGCTTTCAAATTGACGATGAAACACAGATATTGCATCGGGATTGAATACAAAAGGCACAATGCCTACTTAACTATAAGAAAAATAACTCATCTATGACATTGTGCTTTTAGCCTTTTCTGGGAGAGCAGTATTAGATTCCGATGCACCACAGCGATTTTACTGTATCACTTTGCTTTCAAATTGACGATGAAACACAGAAATTGCATCGGGATTGAATACAAAAGGCACAATGCCGACTTAACTATTACAAAAGTAACTCATCTATGAGTTTGTGCTTTGAGCCTTTCCTGGGAGAGCAGTATAAGATTCCGATGCACCACAGCAGTTTTACTGTATCCCTTGGCTTTCAAATTGGCGATGAAACACAGAAACTGCATCGGGAATAAATACAATGTACAATACCGACTTAATTATAAGAAAACTAACTCATCTATGAGTTTGTGCTTTGAGCCTATCCTGGGAGAGCAGTATTAGATTCCGATGCACCACAGCAAATTTACTGTATCCCTCGGCTTTCAAATTGACGATGAAACACAGAAATTGCATCGGGATTTAATACAAAAGGCACAATGCCGACTTAACTATAAGAAAAGTAACTCATCTATGAGTTTGCGCTTTGAGCCTTTCCTTGGAGAGCAGTATAAGATTCCGATGCACCACAGCAGTTTTACTGTATCCCTTGGCTTTCAAATTGACGATGAAACACAGAAACTGCATCGGGAATAAATACAATGTACAATACCGACTTAATTATAAGAAAACTAACTCACCTATGAGTTTGTGCTTTGAGCCTATCCTGGGAGAGCAGTATTAAATTCCGATGCACCACAGCAGATTTACTGTATCCCTTGGCTTTCAAATTGACGATGAAACACAGAAATTGCATCGGGAATGAATACAAATGGCACAATGCCGACTTAAATATAGGAAAAGTAACTCATCTATGAGTTTGTGCTTTGAGCCTTTCCTGGGAGAGCAGCATTAGATTCCGATGCACCAAAACACATTTACTGTATCCCTTGGCTTTCAAATTGACGATGAAACACAGAAATTGCATTGGGATTGAATACAAAAGGCACAATGCCGACTTAACTATAACAAAAGTAACTCATCTATGAGTTTGTGCTTTGAGCCTTCCCTGGGAGAGCAGTATTAGTTTCCGATGCACCACAGCTGTTTTACTGTATCCCTTGGCTTTCAAATTGACGATGAAATACAGAAAATGCATCGGGATTAAATACGAGGCACAATACCGACTTAATTATAAGAAAAGTAACTCATCTATGATTTTGTGCTTTGAGCCTATCCTGGGAGAGCAGTATTAGATTCCGATGCACCACCGCAGATTTACTGTATCCCTTGGCCTTCAAATTGACGATGAAACACAGAAATAACATCGGGATCGAATACAAAAGGCACAATGCCGACAAAATTTTTAAAGAAAAGTAACTCATCTATGAGTTTGTGCTTTGAGCCTTTCCTGGGAGAGCAGTATTGGATTCCGATGCACCACAACAGATTTACTGTATCCCTTGGCTTTCAAATTGACGATAAAACACAGAAATTGCATCGGGATTGAATAAAAATGGCACAATGCCGACTTAACTATAAGAAAGGTAACTCATCTACTAGTTTGTGCTTTGAGCCTTTCCTGGGAGAGCAGTATTAGATTCCGATGCACCACAGCAGATTTACTGTATCCCTTGGCTTTCGAATTGACGATGAAACACAGAAATTGCATCGGGATTGAATAGAAATGGCACAATGCCCACTTAACTATAAGAAAAGTAACTCATCTATGAGTTTGTGCTTTGAGCCTTTCCTGTGAGAGCAGTATTAGATTCCGGTGCACCGCAGCAGTTTTACTGTATCCCTTGGCTTTGAAATAGACGAAAAACACAGAAATTGCATCGGGATCGAATACAAAAGGCACAATGCCGACTTAATTATCAGAAAGGTAACTAATCTTTGAGTTTGTGCTTTGAGCCTCTCCTGGGAGAGCAGTATTAGATTCCGATGCACCGCAGCAGTTTTACTGTATCCCTTGGCTTTCAAATTGACGATGAAACACTGAAATTGCATCGGGATTGAATACAAAAGGCACAATGCCGACCTAAGTATAAGAAAAGTAACTCATCTATGAGTTTGTGCTTTTAACCTTTCCTGGGAGAGCAGTATTAGATTCCGATGCACCACAGCAGTTTTACTGTATCCCTTGACGATGAAACACAGAAATAGCATTGGGATCGAATACAAAAGGCACAATGCCGACTTAATTATTAGAAAGGTAACTAATCTTTGAGTTTGTGCTTTGAGCCTTTCCTGTGAGAGCAGTATTTGATTCCGATGCACCACAGCAGTTTTACTGGATCACTTGGCTTTCCAATTGACGATGAAACACAGAAATTGCATCGGGATTGAATACAAAAGGTACAATTCCGACTTAACTATAAGAAAAGTAACTCATCTATGAGTTTGTGCTTTGAGCCTTTCCTGGGAGAGCAGTATTGGATTCCGATGCACCACAACAGATTTACTGTATCCCTTGGCTTTCAAATTGACGATAAAACACAGAAATTGCATCGGGATTGAATAAATAAGGCACAATGTCGACTTAACTATAAGAAAGGTAACTCATCTACTAGTTTGTGCTTTGAGCCTTTCCTGGGAGAACAGTATTAGATTCCGATGCACCACAGCAAATTTACTGTATCCCTTGGCTTTCAAATTGACGATGAAACACAGAAATTGCATCGGGAATGAATACAAATGGCACAATGCCGACTTAAATATAGGAAAAGTAACTCATCTATGAGTTTGTGCTTTGAGCCTTTCCTGGGAGAGCAGCATTAGATTCCGATGCACCAAAACACATTTACTGTATCCCTTGGCTTTCAAATTGACGATGAAACACAGAAATTGCATTGGGATTGAATACAAATGGCACAATGCCGACTTAAATATAAGAAAATTAACTCATCTATGAGTTTGTGCTTTGAGCCTTTCATGGGAGAGCAGTATTGGATTCCGATGCACCACAACACATTTACTGTACCCCTTGGCTTTCAAATTGACGATGAAACACAGAAATTGCATCGGGATTGAATACAAATGGCACAATGCCGACTTAAATATAAGAAAAGTAACTCATCTATGAGTTTGTGCTTTGAGCCTTTCCTGGGAGAGCAGTATTGGATTCCGATGCACCACAACAGATTTACTGTATCCCTTGGCTTTCAAATTGACGATGAAACACAGAAATTGCATCGGGATTGAATACAAAAGGCACAATGCCGTCTTAACTATAAGAAAAGTAACTCATCTATGAGTTTGTGTTTTGAGCCCTTCCTGGGAGAGCAGTATTAGATTCCGATGCACCACAGCAGATTTACTGTATCCCTTGGCTTTCAAACTGACGATGAAACACAGAAATTGAATCGGGATTGAATACAAATGGCACAATGCCGACTTAAGTATAAGAAAAGTAACTCATCTATGAGTTTGTGCTTTGAGCCTTTCCTGGGAGAGCAGTATTAGATTCCGATGCACCACCGCAGTTTTACTGTATCCCTTGGCCTTCAAATTGACGATGAAACACAGAAATAGCATCGGGATCGAATACAAAGTGCACAATGCCGACTTAATTATAAGAAAGGTAACTAATCTATGAGTTTGTGCTTTGAGCCATTCCTGGGAGAGCAGTATTATATTCCGATGCACCACAACAGTTTCACTGTATCCCTTGGCTTTCAAATTGACGATGAAACACAGAAATTGCATCGGGATTGAATACAAAAGCACAATGCCAACTTAACTATAAGACAGGTAACTCATCTATGATTTTGTGCTTTGAGCCTTTCCTGGGAGAGCAGTATTAGATTCCGATGCACCACAGCAAATTTACTGTATCCCTCGGCTTTCAAATTGACGATGAAACACAGAAATTGCATCGGGATTGGATACAAAAGGCACAATGCCGACTTAACTATAAGAAAAGTAACTCATCTATGAGTTTGCGGTTTGAGCCTTTCCTGGGAGAGCAGTATCAGATTCCGATGCACCACAGCAGTTTTACTGTATGCCTTGGCTTTCAAATTGACGATGAAACACAGATATTGCATCGGGATTGAATACAAAAGGCACAATGCCGACTTAACTATAAGAAAAATAACTCATCTATGACATTGTGCTTTTAGCCTTTCCTGGGAGAGCAGTATTAGATTCCGATGCACCACAGCGATTTTACTGTATCACTTTGCTTTCAAATTGACGATGAAACACAGAAATTGCATCGGGATTGAATACAAAAGGCACAATGCCGACTTAACTATTACAAAAGTAACTCATCTATGAGTTTGTGCTTTGAGCCTTTCCTGGGAGAGCAGTATTAGATTCCGATGCACCACAGCAGTTTTACTGTATCCCTTGGCTTTCAAATTGACTATGAAACACAGAAACTGCATCGGGAATAAATACAATGTACAATTCCGACTTAATTATAAGAAAACTAACTCATCTATGAGTTTGTGCTTTGAGCCTATCCTGGGAGAGCAGTATTACATTCCGATGCACCACAGCAAATTTACTGTATCCCTCGGCTTTCAAATTGACGATGAAACACAGAAATTGCATCGGGATTTAATACAAAAGGCACAATGCCGACTTAACTATAAGAAAAGTAACTCATCTATGAGTTTGCGCTTTGAGCCTTTCCTGGGAGAGCAGTATAAGTTTCCGATGCACCACAGCAGTTTTACTGTATGCCTTGGCTTTCAAATTGACGATGAAACACAGATATTGCATCGGGATTGAATACAAAAGGCACAATGCCGACTTAACTATAAGAAAAATAACTCATCTATGACATTGTGCTTTTAGCCTTTTCTGGGAGAGCAGTATTAGATTCCGATGCACCACAGCGATTTTACTGTATCACTTTGCTTTCAAATTGACGATGAAACACAGAAATTGCATCGGGATTGAATACAAAAGGCACAATGCCGACTTAACTATTACAAAAGTAACTCATCTATGAGTTTGTGCTTTGAGCCTTTCCTGGGAGAGCAGTATTAGATTCCGATGCACCACAGCAGTTTTACTGTATCCCTTGGCTTTCAAACTGACGATGAAACACAGAAACTGCATCGGGAATAAATACATACAATACCGACTTAATTATAAGAAAACTAACTCATCTAAGAGTTTGTGCTTTGAGCCTATCCTGGGAGAGCAGTATTAAAATCCGATGCACCACAGCAGATTTACTGTATCCCTTGGCTTTCAAATTGACGATGAAACACAGAAATTGCATCAGGAATGAATACAAATGGCACAATGCCGACTTAAATATAGGAAAAGTAACTCATCTATGAGTTTGTGCTTTGAGCCTTTCCTGGGAGAGCAGTATTAGATTCCGATGCACCAAAACACATTTACTTTAGCCCTTGGCTTTCAAATTGACGATGAAACACAGAAATTGCATTGGGATTGAATACAAAAGGCACAATGCCGACTTAACTATAACAAAAGTAACTCATCTATGAGTTTGTGCTTTGAGCCTTCCCTGGGAGAGCAGTATTAGTTTCCGATGCACCACAGCTGTTTTACTGTATCCCTTGGCTTTCAAATTGACGATGAAACACAGAAATTGCAGCGGGATTAAATACGAGGCACAATACCGACTTAATTATAAGAAAAGTAACTCATCTATGATTTTGTGCTTTGAGCCTATCCTGGGAGAGCAGTATTAGATTCCGATGCACCACCGCAGATTTACTGTATCCCTTGGCCTTCAAATTGACGATGAAACACAGAAATAACATCGGGATCGAATACAAAAGGCACAATGCCGACAAAATTTTTAAAGAAAAGTAACTCATCTATGAGTTTATCTCCAAAATCCCATGTATCCAATTTTGCCCACGATCACCATTACCCCCTACCACAACCCATCCTCTCCCTGACAGACTCAACCTCCGCAACGTATGCTGACCTTAAGTGCTGTGATCATGAAGCTTAGCTGTGGTGTTGTCGGAAATAAATTCTCATCCCGACGTGTTTGTGCTTTGAGCCTTCCCTGGGAGAGCAGTATTAGTTTCCGATGCACCACAGCTGTTTTACTGTATCCCTTGGCTTTCAAATTGACGATGAAATACAGAAATTGCATCGGGATTAAATACGAGGCACAATACCGACTTAATTATAAGAAAAGTAACTCATCTATGATTTTGTGCTTTGAGCCTATAATGGGAGAGCAGTATTAGATTCCGATGCACCACCGCAGATTTACTGTATCCCTTGGCCTTCAAATTGACGATGAAACACAGAAATAACATCGGGATCGAATACAAAAGGCACAATGCCGACAAAATTTTTAAAGAAAAGTAACTCATCTATGAGTTTGTGCTTTGAACCTTTCCTGGGAGAGCAGTATTGGATTCCGATGCACCACAACAGATTTACTGTATCCCTTGGCTTTCAAATTGACGATAAAACACAGAAATTGCATCGGGATTGAATAAAAAAGGCACAATGCAGACTTAACTATAAGAAAGGTAACTCATCTACTAGTTTGTGCTTTGAGCCTTTCCTGGGAGAGCAGTATTAGATTCCGATGCACCACAGCAAATATACTGTATCCCTTGGCTTTCAAATTGACGATGAAACACAGAAATTGCATCGGGAATGAATACAAATGGCACAATGCCGACTTAAATATAGGAAAAGTAACTCATCTATGAGTTTGTGCTTTGAGCCTTTCCTGGGAGAGCAGCATTAGATTCCGATGCACCAAAACAAATTTACTGTATCCCTTGGCTTTCAAATTGACGATGAAACACAGAAATTGCATTGGGATTGAATACAAATGGCACAATGCCGACTTAAATATAAGAAAAGTAACTCATCTATGAGTTTGTGCTTTGAGCCTTTCATGGGAGAGCAGTATTGGATTCCGATGCACCACAACACATTTACTGTATCCCTTGGCTTTCAAATTGACGATGAAACACAGAAATTGCATCGGGATTGAATACATAAGGCACAATGCCGACTTAAATATAAGAAAAGTAACTCATCTATGAGTTTGTGCTTTGAGCCTTTCCTGGGAGAGCAGTATTGGATTCCGATGCACCACAACAGATTTACTGTATCCCTTGGCTTTCAAATTGACGATGAAACACAGAAATTGCATCGGGATTGAATACAAAAGGCACAATGCCGTCTTAACTATAAGAAAAGTAACTCATCTATGAGTTTGTGTTTTGAGCCCTTCCTGGGAGAGCAGTATTAGATTCCGATGCACCACAGCAGATTTACTGTATCCCTTGGCTTTCAAACTGACGATGAAACACAGAAATTGAATCGGGATTGAATACAAATGGCACAATGCCAACTTAAGTATAAGAAAAGTAACTCATCTATGAGTTTGTGCTTTGAGCCTTTCCTGGGAGAGCAGGATGAGATTCCGATGCACCACCGCATTTTTACTGTATCCCTTGGCCTTCAAATTGACGATGAAACACAGAAATAGCATCGGGATCGAATACAAAGTGCACAATGCCGACTTAATTATAAGAAAGGTAACTAATCTATGAGTTTGTTCTTTGAACCATTCCTGGGAGAGCAGTATTATATTCCGATGCACCACAACAGTTTCACTGTATCCCTTGGCTTTCAAATTGACGATGAAACACAGAAATTGCATCGGGATTGAATACAAAAGCACAATGCCAACTTAACTATAAGAAAGGTAACTCATCTATGATTTTGTGCTTTGAGCCTTTCCTGGGAGAGCAGTATTAGATTCCGATGCACCACAGCAAATTTTCTGTATCCCTCGGCTCTCAAATTGACGATGAAACACAGAAATTGCATCGGGATTGGATACAAAAGGCACAATGCCGACTTAACTATAAGAAAAGTAACTCATCTATGAGTTTGCGCTTTGAGCCTTTCCTGGGAGAGCAGTATAAGATTCCGTTGCACCACAGCAGTTTTACTGTATGCCTTGGCTTTCAAATTGACGATGAAACACAGATATTGCATCGGGATTGAATACAAAAGGCACAATGCCGACTTAACTATAAGAAAAATAACTCATCTATGACATTGTGCTTTTAGCCTTTCCTGGGAGAGCAGTATTAGATTCCGATGCACCACAGCGATTTTACTGTATCACTTTGCTTTCAAATTGACGATGAAACACAGAAATTGCATCGGGATTGAATACAAAAGGCACAATGCCGACTTAACTATTACAAAAGTAACTCATCTATGAGTTTGTGCTTTGAGCCTTTCCTGGGAGAGCAGTATTAGATTCCGATGCACCACAGCAGTTTTACTGTATCCCTTGGCTTTCAAATTGACGATGAAACACAGAAATAGCATCGGGAATAAATACAATGTACAATACCGACTTAATTATAAGAAAACTAACTCATCTATGAGTTTGTGCTTTGAGCCTATCCTGGGAGAGCAGTATTAGATTCCGATGCACCACAGCAAATTTACTGTATCCCTCGGCTTTCAAATTGACGATGACACACAGAAATTGCATCGGGATTTAATACAAAAGGCACAATGCCGACTTAACTATAAGAAAAGTAACTCATCTATGAGTTTGCGCTTTGAGCCTTTCCTGGGAGAGCAGTATTAGATTCCGATGCACCACAGCAAATTTTCTGTATCCCTCGGCTTTCAAATTGACGATGAAACACAGAAATTGCATCGGGATTGGATACAAAAGGCACAATGCCGACTTCTTCTTCTTCGGTTATCAACCCACAGGTTGGTTGGCAGCAGCACGCCATTCCGTTCTTTTGTCAACTTTCTTCTTCATATCTGCATAGGTCTGGCACCCGATGTCATTTATTACTTGTTGAATGTAGCTTAATCTAGGTCGTCCTCGGCGAGTTCTTCCTTCAATGATTCCTTCTAATATTCTCTTAATGAAATTGTTATGCCGTAAAATGTGACCTATGAAGGTTATTCTTCTTTTCTGTATATTTCGCCAAAGAGATCTGTTTTCTTTCACTCTTCTGAGGACATCTTCGTTTGTAGCCTTGTCTCGCCAGCTGATTTTTTCCATTCTCCGGTAGCACCACATTTCGAATGCCTCTAATCTTCTCTTTTCTTCTTTTCCACTAGTCCAAGTTTCACATCCGTAAAGGGCTGTACTCCACACATAGGTTTTCATGACTCTCTTTCTTACGTCTAAACTAACATTTCTACTCGTCAGTAAGTTTCTTTTTCCATTGAATGCTATTTTGGCAAGTTGTATTCTGTTTTTAATGTCACTTTTGCTCCTTCCATCTGCTGTTATTTTGCTACCTAAGTAGTTAAATTCTGTAACCTGCCCTAGTTTCTCTCCCTTTATTGTTATTCGTATGGGTTCATTGTAGTTCAGGGCGCCACTCACCATCACTTTAGTCTTTTTCTTATTTATTTTCATTCCATACTGTTCTTTTAAGGTGTTTTCCATTTCATTGAGTGCGGCTTCTAAATCTTCTTTCCTTTCTGTAATTATGGCGATATCATCTGCATATCGCAACATATCTATTTTCATTCCGTTAAGTTTTATTCCTACTTCAATATTCTCTCTTATTTTATCTATTGCTTCTTGGATATATGCGTTGAAAATTACTGGAGATAGTGGGCATCCCTGTCTCACTCCTTTCCTTATTCTTGCTGTTTCTTCTTTGTTTTCCTTCTTAACTAAGGCTGTTTCATTTTGGTATATTTTAAAGATTATCCTTCTGTCATTATATTTCAGACCAGCCTTCTTCAGAATTCTAAACATTTCTGGCCATACAACATTGTCAAATGCCTTTTCGAGGTCTACGAAGGCTATAAATACTTGTTTGTTTTTGGAAATTTGTTTCTCAATTATTAGTCTTAAAGATAAGATTGCTTCCCTCGTCCCTACACCGCTTCTAAAACCGAATTGGTCTTCACTTAGAGTGCTATTCAATTGGTTTTCAACTCTTATCAAAATTATTCTTATTAGAATTTTTGATGCGTGTGAAAGAAGACTGAGTGTTCGATGGTTTTCACAGTCCGACTTAACTATAAGAAAAGTAACTCATCTATGAGTTTGCGCTTTGAGCCTTTCCTGGGAGAGCAGTATAAGATTCCGATGCACCACAGCAGTTTTACTGTATGCCTTGGCTTTCAAATTGACGATGAAACACAGATATTGCATCGGGATTGAATACAAAAGGCACAATGCCGACTTAACTATAAGAAAAATAACTCATCTATGACATTGTGCTTTTAGCCTTTCCTGGGAGAGCAGTATTAGATTCCGATGCACCACAGCGATTTTACTGTATCACTTTGCTTTCAAATTGACGATGAAACACAGAAATTGCATCGGGATTGAATACAAAAGGCACAATGCCGACTTAACTATTACAAAAGTAACTCATCTATGAGTTTGTGCTTTGAGCCTTTCCTGGGAGAGCAGTATTAGATTCCGATGCACCACAGCAGTTTTACTGTATCCCTTGGCTTTCAAATTGACGATGAAACACAGAAATAGCATCGGGAATATATACAATGTACAATACCGACTTAATTATAAGAAAACTAACTCATCTATGAGTTTGTGCTTTGAGCCTATCCTGGGAGAGCAGTATTAGATTCCGATGCACCACAGCAAATTTACTGTATCCCTCGGCTTTCAAATTGACGATGACACACAGAAATTGCATCGGGAATGAATACAAATGGCACAATGCCGACTTAAATATAGGAAAAGTAACTCATCTATGAGTTTGTGCTTTGAGCCTTTCCTGGGAGAGCAGTATTAGATTCCGATGCACCAAAACACATTTACTGTAGCCCTTGGCTTTCAAATTGACGATGAAACACAGAAATTGCATTGGGATTGAATACAAAAGGCACAATGCCGACTTAACTATAACAAAAGTAACTCATCTATGAGTTTGTGCTTTGAGCCTTCCCTGGGAGAGCAGTATTAGTTTCCGATGCACCACAGCTGTTTTACTTTATCCCTTGGCTTTCAAATTGACGATGAAACACAGAAATTGCATCGGGATTAAATACGAGGCACAATACCGACTTAATTATAAGAAAAGTAACTCATCTATGATTTTGTGCTTTGAGCCTATCCTGGGAGAGCAGTATTAGATTCCGATGAACCACCGCAGATTTACTGTATCCCTTGGCCTTCAAATTAACGATGAAACACAGAAATAACATCGGGATCGAATACAAAAGGCACAATGCTGACAAAATTTTTAAAGAAAAGTAACTCATCTATGAGTTTGTGTTTTGAGCCTTTCCTGTGAGAGCAGTATTGGATTTCGATGCACAACAACAGATTTACTGTATCCCTTGGCTTTCAAATTGACGATGAAACACAGAAATTGCATCGGGATTGAATACAAAAGGCACAATGCCGTCTTAACTATAAGAAAAGTAACTCATCTATGAGTTTGTGTTTTGAGCCCTTCCTGGGAGAGCAGTATTAGATTCCGATGCACCACAGCAGATTTACTGTATCCCTTGGCTTTCAAACTGACGATGAAACACAGAAATTGAGTCGGGATTGAATACAAATGGCACAATGCCGACTTAAGTATAAGAAAAGTAACTCATCTATGAGTTTGTGCTTTGAGCCTTTCCTGGGAGAGCAGTATTAGATTCCGATGCACCACCGCAGTTTTACTGTATCCCTTGGCTTTCAAATTGACGATGAAACACAGATATTGCATCGGGATTGAATACAAAAGCCACAATGCCGACTTAACTATAAGAAAAATAACTCATCTATGACATTGTGCTTTTAGCCTTTCCTGGGAGAGCAGTATTAGATTCCGATGCACCACAGCGATTTTACTGTATCACTTTGCTTTCAAATTGACGATGAAACACAGAAATTGCATCGGGATTGAATACAAAAGGCACAATGCCGACTTAACTATTACAAAAGTAACTCATCTATGAGTTTGTGCTTTGAGCCTTTCCTGGGAGAGCAGTATTAGATTCCGATGCACCACAGCAGTTTTACTGTATCCCTTGGCTTTCAAATTGACGATGAATCACAGAAACTGCATCGGGAATAAATACAATGTACAATACCGACTTAATTATAAGAAAACTAACTCATCTATGACTTTGTGCTTTGAGCCTATCCTGGGAGAGCAGTATTAAATTCCGATGCACCACAGCAGATTTACTGTATCCCTTGGCTTTCAAATTGACGATGAAACACAGAAATTGCATCGGGAATGAATACAAATGGCACAATGCCGACTTAACTATAAGAAAAGTAACTCATTTATGAGTTTGTGCTTTGAGCCTTTCCTGTGAGAGCAGTATTAGATTCCGATGCACCACCGCAGTTTTACTGTATCCTTTGGCCATCAAATTGACGATGAAACACAGAAATAGCATCGGGATTGAATACAAAACGCACAATGCCGACTCAATTATAGGAAAAGTATCTTATCTATGAGTTTGTGCTTTGAGCCTTTCCTGGGAGAGCAGTATTAGATTCCGATGGAATACAGCAGTTTTACTGTATCCCTTGGCTTTCAAATTGATGATGAAACGCAGAAATTGCATCAGGGTTGAGTACAAAAGGCACAATGCCGTCTTAACTATAGGAAAAGTTACTCATCTATGAGTTTGAGCTTTGAGACTTTCCTGGGAGAGCAGTATAAGATTCCGATGCACCGCAGCAGTTTTACTGTATCCCTTGGCTTTCAAATTGACGATGAAACACAGAAATTGCATCGGGATTGAATACAAATGCCGACTTAACCATAAGAAAAGTAACTCATCTATGAAATTGTGCTATTAGCCTTTCCTGGGGAGCAGTATTAGATTCCGATGCACCACAGCGGTTTTACTGGTTCACTTTGCTTTCAAATTGACGATGAAACACAGAAATTGCATCGGGATTGAATACAAAAGGCACAATGCCGACTTAACTATTACAAAAGTAACACATCCATGAGTTTGTGCTTTGAGCCTTTCCTGGGAGAGCAGTATTAGATTCCGATGCACCACAGCAGTTTTACTGTATGCCTTGGCTTTCAAATTGACGATGAAACACAGAAACTGCATCGGGATTATATACAATGTACAATACCTACTTAATTATAAGAAAAGTAACTCATCTATGAGTTTGTGCTTTTAGCCTATCGTGGGAGAGCAGTATTAGATTCCTATGCTCCACAGCTGATTTATTGTATCCCTTGGCTTTCAAATTGACGATGAAACACAGAAATTGCATCGGGATTGAATACAAATAGCACAATGCCGACTTAAATATAAGAAAAGTAACTCATCTATGAGTTTGTGCTTTGATCCTTTCATGGGAGAGCAGTATTGGATTCCGATGCACCACAACACATTTACTGTATCCCTTGGCTTTCAAATTGACGATGAAACACAGAAATTGCATCGGGATTGAAAACAAAAGGCACAATGATGACTTAACTATAACAAAAGTAACTCATCTACGAATTTGTGCTCTGAGCCATTCCTGGGAGAGCAGTATTACTTTCCGATGCACCACAGCTGTTTTACTGTATCCCTTGGCTTTCAAATTGACGATGAAACACAGAAATAGCATCGGGATCGAATACAAAAGGCACAATGCCGACTTAACTATAAGAAAAGTAACTCATCTATTAGGTTGTGCTTTTAGCCTTTCCTGGGAGAGCAGTATTAGATTCCGATGCACCACGGCAGTTTTACTGTATCCCTTGGCCTTCAAATTGACGATGAAACACAGAAATAGCATCACGATCGAATACAAAAGGCTCAATGCCGACTTAACTATAAGAAGGGTAACTCATCTATGAGTTTGTGCTTTGAGCCTTTCCTGGGAGAGCAGTATTAGATTCCGATGCACCACCGCAGTTTTACTGTATCCCTTGGCCTTCAAATTGACGATGAAACACAGAAATAGCATTGGGATCGAATACAAAAAGCACAATGCCGACTTAATTATAAGAAAGGTAACTAATCTACGAGTTTGTGCTTTGAGCCTTTCCTGGGAGAGCAGTATTAGATTCCGATGCTCCACAGCAGTTTTACTGTATCCCTTGGCTTTCAAATTGAAGATGAAACGCAGAAATTGCATCGGGGTTGAGTACAAAGGGCACAATGCCAACTTAACTATAGGAAAAGTTACTCATCTATGAGTTTGTGCTTTGAGCCTTTCCTGGGAGAGCAGTATAAGATTCCGATGCACCACAGCAGTTTTACTGTATCCCTTGGCTTTCAAATTGACGATGAAACACAGAAATTGCATCGGGATTGAATACAAAAGGCACAATGCCGACTTAACTATAAGAAAAGTAACTCATCTAAGAATTTGTGCTTTTAACCTTTCCTGGGAGAGCACTATTAGTTTCCGATGCACCACAGCAGTTTTACTGGATCACTTGGCTTTCAAATTGAAGATGAAACACAGAAATTGCATCGGGATTGAATACAAAAGGCACAATGCCGACTTAACTATAAGAAAAGTAACTCATCTATGAGTTTGTGCTCCTAGCCTTTCCTGGGAGAGCAGTATTAGATTCCGATGCACCACAGCAGTTTTACTGGATCACTTGGCTTTCACATTGACGATGAAACACAGAAATTGCATCGGGATTGAAAACAAAAGGCACAATGCCGACTTCACTAAAAGAAAGTAACTCATCTATGACTTTCTGCTTTGAGCCCTTCCTGGGAGAGCAGTATTAGATTCCGATGCACCACAATAATTTTACTGTACCCATGGCTTTCAAATTGACGATGAAACACAGAAATTGCATCGGGATTGAATACAAATGGCACAATGCCGACTTAACTATAAGAAAAGTAACTCATTTATGAGTTTGTGCTTTGAGCCTTTCCTGGGAGAGCAGTATTAGATTCCGATGCACCACCGCAGTTTTACTGTATCCTTTGGCCATCAAATTGACGATGAAACACAGAAATAGCATCGGGATTGAATACAAAACGCACAATGCCGACTCAATTATAGGAAAAGTAACTTATCTATGAGTTTGTGCTTTGAGCCTTTCCTCGGAGAGCAGTATTAGATTCCGATGGAATACAGCAGTTTTACTGTATCCCTTGGCTTTCAAATTGATGATGAAACGCAGAAATTGCATCGGGGTTGAGTACAAAAGGCACAATGCCGTCTTAACTATAGGAAAAGTTACTCATCTATGAGTTTGAGCTTTGAGCCTTTCCTGGGAGAGCAGTATATAATTCCGATGCACCGCAGCAGTTTTACTGTATCCCTTGGCTTTCAAATTGACGATGAAACACAGAAATTGCATCGGGATTGAATACAAATGCCGACTTAACCATAAGAAAAGTAACTCATCTATGAGATTGTGCTTTTAGCCTTTCCTGGGGAGCAGTATTAGATTCCGATGCACCACAGCGGTTTTACTGGTTCACTTTGCTTTCAAATTGACGATGAAACACAGAAATTGCATCGGGGTTGAATACAAAAGTCACAATGCCGACTTAACTATTACAAAAGTAACACATCCATGAGTTTGTGCTTTGAGCCTTTCCTGGGAGAGCAGTATTAGATTCCGATGCACCACAGCAGTTTTACTGTATGCCTTGGCTTTCAAATTGACGATGAAACACAGAAACTGCATAGGGATTATATACAATGTACAATACCTACTTAATTATAAGAAAAGTAACTCATCTATGAGTTTGTGCTTTGAGCCTATCGTGGGAGAGCAGTATTTGATTCCTATGCTCCACAGCAGATTTATTGTATCCCTTGGCTTTCTAATTGACGATGAAACACAGAAATTGCATCGGGATTGAATACAAATGGCACAATGCCGACTTAAATATAAGAAAAGTAACTCATCTATGAGTTTGTGCTTTGAGCCTTTCATGGGAGAGCAGTATTGGATTCCGATGCACCACAACACATTTACTGTATCCCTTGGCTTTCAAATTGACGATGAAAAACAGAAATTGCATCGGGATTGAAAACAAAAGGCACAATGCCGAATTCACTAAAAGAAAGTACCTCATCTATGAGTTTGTGCTTTGAGCCCTTCCTGGGAGAGCAGTATTAGATTCCGATGCACCACAACAATTTTACTGTACCCATGGCTTTCAAATTGATGATGAAACACAGAAATTGCATCGGGATTGAATACAAATGGCACAATGACGACTTAACTATAAGAAAAGTAACTCTTCTATGAGTTTGTGCTTTGAGCCTTTCCTGGGAGAGCAGTATTAGATTCCGATGCACCGCAGCAGTTTTACTGTATCCCTTGGCTTTCAAATTGACGATGAAACACAGAAATTGCATCGGGATTGAATACAAATGGCACAATGCCGACTTAAATATAAGAAAAGTAACTCATCTATGAGTTTGTGCTTTGAGCCTTTCCTGGGAGAGCAGTATAAGATTCCGATGCACCGCAGCAGTTTTACTGTATCCCTTGGCTTTCAAATTGATGATGAAACACAGAAATTGCATCGGGATTGAATACAAATGGCACAATGCCGACTTAAATATAAGAAAAGTAACTCATCTATGAGTTAGTGCTTTGAGCCTTTCATGGGAGAGCAGTATTGGATTCCGATGCACCACAACACATTTACTGTATCCCTTGGCTTTCAAATTGACGATGAAACACAGAAATTGCATCGGGATTGAATACAAATGGCACAATGCCGACTTAAATATAAGAAAAGTAACTCATCTATGAGTTTGTGCTTTGAGCCTTTCATGGGAGAGCAGTATTGGATTCCGATGCACCACAACACATTTACTGTATCCCTTGGCTTTCAAATTGACGATGAAACACAGAAATTGCATCGGGATTGAACACAAAAGGCACAATGCCAACTTAACTATAACAAAAGTAACTCATCTATGAATTTGTGCTTTGAGCCATTCCTGGGAGAGCAGTATTAGTTTCTGATGCACCACAGCTGTTTTACTGTATCCCTTGGCTTTCAAATTGACGATGAAACACAGAAATAGCATCGGGATCGAATACAAAAGGCACAATGCCGACTTAACTATAAGAAAAGTAACTCATCTATGAGATTGTGCTTTTAGCCTTTCCTGGGAGAGCAGTATTAGATTCCGATGCACCACGGCAGTTTTACTGTATCCCTTGGCCTTCAAATTGACGATGAAACACAGAAATAGCATCACGATCGAATACAAAAGGCTCAATGCCGACTTAACTATAAGAAGGGTAACTCATCTATGAGTTTGTGCTTTGAGCCTTTCCTGGGAGAGCAGTATTAGATTCCGATGCACCACAGCAGTTTTACTGTATCCCTTGGCCTTCAAATTGACGATGAAACACAGAAATAGCATCCGGATCGAATACAAAAGGCACAATGCCGACTTAACTATTACAAAAGTAACTCATCTATGAGATTGTGCTTTTAGCCTTTCCTGGGAGAGCAGTATTAGATTCCGATGCAACACCGCAGTTTTACTGTATCCCTTGGCCTTCAAATTGACGATGAAACACAGAAATAGCATTGGGATCGAATACAAAAGGCACAATGCCGACTTAAGTATAAGAAAGGTAACTAATCTACGAGTTTGTGCTTTGAGCCTTTCCTGGGAGAGCAGTATTAGATTCCGATGCTCCACAGCAGTTTTACTGTATCCCTTGGCTTTCAAATTGAAGATGAAACGCAGAAATTGCATCGCGGTTGAGTACAAAGGGCACAATGCAAACTTAACTATAGGAAAAGTTACTCATCTATGAGTTTGTGCTTTGAGCCTTTCCTGGGAGAGTAGTATAAGATTCCGATGCACCACAGCAGTTTTACTGTATCCCTTGGCTTTCAAATTCACGATGAAACACAGAAATTGCATCGGGATTGAATACAAAAGGCACAATGCCGACTTAACTATAAGAAAAGTAACTCATCTATGAATTTGTGCTTTTAACCTTTCCTGGGAGAGCAGTATTAGTTTCCGATGCACCACAGCAATTTTACTGGATCACTTGGCTTTCAAATTGAAGATGAAACACAGAAATTGCATCGGGATTGAATACAAAAGGCACAATGCCGACTTAACTATAAGAAAAGTAACTCATCTATGAGTTTGTGCTTCTAGCCTTTCCTGGGAGAGCAGTATTAGATTTCGATGCACCACAGCAGTTTTACTGGATCACTTGGCTTTCACATTGACGATGAAACACAGAAATTGCATTGGGATTGAAAACAAAAGGCACAATCCCGACTTCACTAAAAGAAAGTAACTCATCTATGAGTTTGTGCTTTGAGCCCTTCCTGGGAGAGCAGTATTAGATTCCGATGCACCACAACAATTTTACTGTACCCATGGCTTTCAAATTGATGATGAAACACAGAAATTGCATCGGGATTGAATACAAATGGCACAATGCCGACTTAACTATAAGAAAAGTAACTCATCTATGAGTTTGTGCTTTGAGCCTTTCCTGGGAGAGCAGTATAAGATTCCGATGCACCGCAGCAGTTTTACTGTAACCCTTGGCTTTCAAATTGACGATGAAACACAGAAATTGCATCGGGATTGAATACAAAAGGCACAATGCCGACATAACCAAATGAAAAGTAGCTCATCTTTGAGATTGTGCTTTTAGCCTTTCCTGGGAGAGCAGTATTAGATTCCGATGCACCACAGCGGTTTTACTGGATCACTTTGCTTTCCAATTGACGATGAAACACAGAAATTGCATCGGGATTGAATACAAAAGGCACAATGCCGACTTAACTATTACAAAAGTAACTCATCTATGAGTTTGTGTTTGAGCCTTTCCTGGGAGAGCAGTATTAGATTCCGATGCACCACAGCAGTTTTACTGTATCCCTTGGCTTTCAAATTGACGATGAAACACAGAAACTGCATCGGGATTATATACAATGTACAATACCTACTTAATTATAAGAAAAGTAACTCATCTATGAGTTTGTGCTTTGAGCCTATCCTGGGAGAGCAGTATTAGATTCCGATGCTCCACAGCACGTTTACTGTATCCCTTGGCTTTCACATTGACGATGAAACACAGAAATTGCATCGGGATTGAATACAAAAGGCACAATGCCGACTTAACTATTACAAAAGTAACTCATCTATGAGTTTGTGCTTTGAGCATTTCCTGGGAGAGCAGTATTAGATTCCGATGCACCACAGCAGTTTTACTGTATCCCTTGGCTTTCAAATTGACGATGAAACACAGAAACTGCATCGGGATTATATACAATGTACAATACCTACTTAATTATAAGAAAAGTAACTCATCTATGAGTTTGTGCTTTGAGCCTATCCTGGGAGAGCAGTATTAGATTCCGATGCTCCACAGCAGATTTACTGTATCCCTTGGCTTTCAAATTGAAGATGAAACACAGAAATTGCATCGGGATTGAATACAAATGGCACAATGCCGACTTAAATATAAGAAAAGTAACTCATCTATGAGTTTGTGCTTTGAGCCTTTCATGGGAGAGCAGTATTGGATTCCGATGCACCACAACACATTTACTGTATCCCTTGGCTTTCAAATTGACGATGAAACACAGAAATTGCATCGGGATTGAATACAAATGGCACAATGCCGACTTAACTATAAGAAAAGTAACTCATCTATGAATTTGTGCTTTTAACCTTTCCTGGGAGAGCAGTATTAGTTTCCGATGCACCACAGCAGTTTTGCTGGATCACTTGGCTTTCAAATTGAAGATGAAACACAGAAATTGCATCGGGATTGAATACAAAAGGCACAATGCCGACTTAACTATAAGAAAAGTAACTCATCTACGAGTTTGTGCTTCTAGCCTTTCCTGGGAGAGCAGTATTAGATTCTGATGCACCACAGCAGTTTTACTGGATCACTTGGCTTTCACATTGACGATGAAACACAGAAATTGCATCGGGATTGAAAACAAAAGGCACAATGCCGACTTCACTAAAAGAAAGTAACTCATCTATGAGTTTGTGCTTTGAGCCTTTCCTGGGAGAGCAGTATTAGATTCCGATGCACCACAGCGGTTTTACTGTATCCCTTGGCCTTCAAATTGACGATGAAACACAGAAATAGCATCGGGATCGAATACAAAGGCTCAATGCCGACTTAACTATAAGAAGGGTAACTCATCTATGAGTTTGTGCTTTGAGCCTTTCCTGGGAGAGCAGTATTAGATTCCGATGCACCACCGCAGTTTTACTGTATCCCTTGGCCTTCAAATTGACGATGAAACACAGAAATAGCATCGGGATCGAATACAAAAGGCACAATGCCGACTTAACTATAACAAAAGTAACTCATCTATGAGATTGTGCTTTTAGCCTTTCCTGGGAGAGCAGTATTAGATTCCGATGCAACACCGCAGTTTTACTGTATCCCTTGGCCTTCAAATTGACGATGAAACACAGAAATAGCATTGGGATCGAATACAAAAGGCACAATGCCGAGTTAATTATAAGAAAGGTAACTAATCTATGAGTTTGTGCTTTGAGCCTTTCCTGGGAGAGCAGTATAAGATTCCGATGCACCGCAGCAGTTTTACTGTATCCCTTGGCTTTCTAATTGATGATGAAACACAGAAATTGCATCGGGATTGAATACAAATGGCACAATGCCGACTTAAATATAAGAAAAGTAACTCATCTATGAGTTAGTGCTTTGAGCCTTTCATGGGAGAGCAGTATTAGATTCCGATGCACCACAACACATTTACTGTATCCCTTGGCTTTCAAATTGAAGATGAAACACAGAAATTGCATCGGGATTGAATACAAAAGGCACAATGCCGACTTAACTATAAGAAAAGTAACTCATCTATGAGTTTGTGCTTTTAGCCTTTCCTGGGAGAGCAGTATTAGATTCCGATGCACCACAGCAGTTTTACTGGATCATTTGGCTTTCACATTGACGATGAAACACAGAAATTGCATCGGCATTGAAAACAAAAGGCACAATGCCGACTTCACTAAAAGAAAGTAACTCATCTATGAGTTTGTGCTTTGAGCCCTTCCTGGGAGAGCAGTATTAGATTCCGATGCACCACAACAATTTTACTGTACCCATGGCTTTCAAATTGATGATGAAACACAGAAATTGCATCGGGATTGAATACAAATGGCACAATGCCGACTTAACTATAAGAAAAGTAACTCTTCTATGAGTTTGTGCTTTGAGCCTTTCCTGGGAGAGCAGTATAAGATTCCGATGCACCGCAGCAGTTTTACTGTATCCCTTGGCTTTCAAATTGACGATGAAACACAGAAATTGCATCGGGATTGAATACAAATGGCACAATGCCAACTTAACTATAACAAAAGTAACTCATCTATGAATTTGTGCTTTGAGCCATTCCTGGGAGAGCAGTATTAGTTTCTGATGCACCACAGCTGTTTTACTGTATCCCTTGGCTTTCAAATTGACGATGAAACACAGAAATAGCATCGGGATCGAATACAAAAGGCACAATGCCGACTTAACTATAAGAAAAGTAACTCATCTATGAGATTGTGCTTTTAGCCTTTCCTGGGAGAGCAGTATTAGATTCCGATGCACCACGGCAGTTTTACTGTATCCCTTGGCCTTCAAATTGACGATGAAACACAGAAATAGCATCACGATCGAATACAAAAGGCTCAATGCCGACTTAACTATAAGAAGGGTAACTCATCTATGAGTTTGTGCTTTGAGCCTTTCCTGGGAGAGCAGTATTAGATTCCGATGCACCACAGCAGTTTTACTGTATCCCTTGGCCTTCAAATTGACGATGAAACACAGAAATAGCATCCGGATCGAATACAAAAGGCACAATGCCGACTTAACTATAACAAAAGTAACTCATCTATGAGATTGTGCTTTTAGCCTTTCCTGGGAGAGCAGTATTAGATTCCGATGCAACACCGCAGTTTTACTGTATCCCTTGGCCTTCAAATTGACGATGAAACACAGAAATAGCATTGGGATCGAATACAAAAGGCACAATGCCGACTTAAGTATAAGAAAGGTAACTAATCTACGAGTTTGTGCTTTGAGCCTTTCCTGGGAGAGCAGTATTAGATTCCGATGCTCCACAGCAGTTTTACTGTATCCCTTGGCTTTCAAATTGAAGATGAAACGCAGAAATTGCATCGCGGTTGAGTACAAAGGGCACAATGCAAACTTAACTATAGGAAAAGTTACTCATCTATGAGTTTGTGCTTTGAGCCTTTCCTGGGAGAGTAGTATAAGATTCCGATGCACCACAGCAGTTTTACTGTATCCCTTGGCTTTCAAATTCACGATGAAACACAGAAATTGCATCGGGATTGAATACAAAAGGCACAATGCCGACTTAACTATAAGAAAAGTAACTCATCTATGAATTTGTGCTTTTAACCTTTCCTGGGAGAGCAGTATTAGTTTCCGATGCACCACAGCAATTTTACTGGATCACTTGGCTTTCAAATTGAAGATGAAACACAGAAATTGCATCGGGATTGAATACAAAAGGCACAATGCCGACTTAACTATAAGAAAAGTAACTCATCTATGAGTTTGTGCTTCTAGCCTTTCCTGGGAGAGCAGTATTAGATTTCGATGCACCACAGCAGTTTTACTGGATCACTTGGCTTTCACATTGACGATGAAACACAGAAATTGCATTGGGATTGAAAACAAAAGGCACAATCCCGACTTCACTAAAAGAAAGTAACTCATCTATGAGTTTGTGCTTTGAGCCCTTCCTGGGAGAGCAGTATTAGATTCCGATGCACCACAACAATTTTACTGTACCCATGGCTTTCAAATTGATGATGAAACACAGAAATTGCATCGGGATTGAATACAAATGGCACAATGCCGACTTAACTATAAGAAAAGTAACTCATCTATGAGTTTGTGCTTTGAGCCTTTCCTGGGAGAGCAGTATAAGATTCCGATGCACCGCAGCAGTTTTACTGTAACCCTTGGCTTTCAAATTGACGATGAAACACAGAAATTGCATCGGGATTGAATACAAAAGGCACAATGCCGACATAACCAAATGAAAAGTAGCTCATCTTTGAGATTGTGCTTTTAGCCTTTCCTGGGAGAGCAGTATTAGATTCCGATGCACCACAGCGGTTTTACTGGATCACTTTGCTTTCCAATTGACGATGAAACACAGAAATTGCATCGGGATTGAATACAAAAGGCACAATGCCGACTTAACTATTACAAAAGTAACTCATCTATGAGTTTGTGTTTGAGCCTTTCCTGGGAGAGCAGTATTAGATTCCGATGCACCACAGCAGTTTTACTGTATCCCTTGGCTTTCAAATTGACGATGAAACACAGAAACTGCATCGGGATTATATACAATGTACAATACCTACTTAATTATAAGAAAAGTAACTCATCTATGAGTTTGTGCTTTGAGCCTATCCTGGGAGAGCAGTATTAGATTCCGATGCTCCACAGCACGTTTACTGTATCCCTTGGCTTTCACATTGACGATGAAACACAGAAATTGCATCGGGATTGAATACAAAAGGCACAATGCCGACTTAACTATTACAAAAGTAACTCATCTATGAGTTTGTGCTTTGAGCATTTCCTGGGAGAGCAGTATTAGATTCCGATGCACCACAGCAGTTTTACTGTATCCCTTGGCTTTCAAATTGACGATGAAACACAGAAACTGCATCGGGATTATATACAATGTACAATACCTACTTAATTATAAGAAAAGTAACTCATCTATGAGTTTGTGCTTTGAGCCTATCCTGGGAGAGCAGTATTAGATTCCGATGCTCCACAGCAGATTTACTGTATCCCTTGGCTTTCAAATTGAAGATGAAACACAGAAATTGCATCGGGATTGAATACAAATGGCACAATGCCGACTTAAATATAAGAAAAGTAACTCATCTATGAGTTTGTGCTTTGAGCCTTTCATGGGAGAGCAGTATTGGATTCCGATGCACCACAACACATTTACTGTATCCCTTGGCTTTCAAATTGACGATGAAACACAGAAATTGCATCGGGATTGAATACAAATGGCACAATGCCGACTTAACTATAAGAAAAGTAACTCATCTATGAATTTGTGCTTTTAACCTTTCCTGGGAGAGCAGTATTAGTTTCCGATGCACCACAGCAGTTTTGCTGGATCACTTGGCTTTCAAATTGAAGATGAAACACAGAAATTGCATCGGGATTGAATACAAAAGGCACAATGCCGACTTAACTATAAGAAAAGTAACTCATCTACGAGTTTGTGCTTCTAGCCTTTCCTGGGAGAGCAGTATTAGATTCTGATGCACCACAGCAGTTTTACTGGATCACTTGGCTTTCACATTGACGATGAAACACAGAAATTGCATCGGGATTGAAAACAAAAGGCACAATGCCGACTTCACTAAAAGAAAGTAACTCATCTATGAGTTTCTGCTTTGAGCCTTTCCTGGGAGAGCAGTATTAGATTCCGATGCACCACAGCGGTTTTACTGTATCCCTTGGCCTTCAAATTGACGATGAAACACAGAAATAGCATCGGGATCGAATACAAAGGCTCAATGCCGACTTAACTATAAGAAGGGTAACTCATCTATGAGTTTGTGCTTTGAGCCTTTCCTGGGAGAGCAGTATTAGATTCCGATGCACCACCGCAGTTTTACTGTATCCCTTGGCCTTCAAATTGACGATGAAACACAGAAATAGCATCGGGATCGAATACAAAAGGCACAATGCCGACTTAACTATAACAAAAGTAACTCATCTATGAGATTGTGCTTTTAGCCTTTCCTGGGAGAGCAGTATTAGATTCCGATGCAACACCGCAGTTTTACTGTATCCCTTGGCCTTCAAATTGACGATGAAACACAGAAATAGCATTGGGATCGAATACAAAAGGCACAATGCCGAGTTAATTATAAGAAAGGTAACTAATCTATGAGTTTGTGCTTTGAGCCTTTCCTGGGAGAGCAGTATAAGATTCCGATGCACCACAGCAGTTTTACTGTATCCCTTGGCTTTCAAATTGACGATGAAACACAGAAATTGCATCGGGATTGAATACAAAAGGCACCATGCCGACTTAACTATAAGAAAAGTAACTCATCTATGAATTTGTGCTTTTAACCTTTCCTGGGAGAGCAGTATTAGTTTCCGATCCACCACAGCAGTTTTACTGGATCACTTGGCTTTCAAATTGAAGATGAAACACAGAAATTGCATCGGGATTGAATACAAAAGGCACAATGCCGACTTAACTATAAGAAAAGTAACTCATCTATGAGTTTGTGCTTTTAGCCTTTCCTGGGAGAGCAGTATTAGATTCCGATGCACCACAGCAGTTTTACTGGATCATTTGGCTTTCACATTGACGATGAAACACAGAAATTGCATCGGGATTGAAAACAAAAGGCACAATGCCGACTTCACTAAAAGAAAGTAACTCATCTATGAGTTTGTGCTTTGAGCCCTTCCTGGGAGAGCAGTATTAGATTCCGATGCACCACAACAATTTTACTGTACCCATGGCTTTCAAATTGATGATGAAACACAGAAATTGCATCGGGATTGAATACAAATGGCACAATGCCGACTTAACTATAAGAAAAGTAACTCTTCTATGAGTTTGTGCTTTGAGCCTTTCCTGGGAGAGCAGTATAAGATTCCGATGCACCGCAGCAGTTTTACTGTATCCCTTGGCTTTCAAATTGACGATGAAACACAGAAATTGCATCGGGATTGAATACAAATGGCACAATGCCGACTTAAATATAAGAAAAGTAACTCATCTATGAGTTTGTGCTTTGAGCCTTTCCTGGGAGAGCAGTATAAGATTCCGATGCACCGCAGCAGTTTTACTGTATCCCTTGGCTTTCTAATTGATGATGAAACACAGAAATTGCATCGGGATTGAATACAAATGGCACAATGCCGACTTAAATATAAGAAAAGTAACTCATCTATGAGTTAGTGCTTTGAGCCTTTCATGGGAGAGCAGTATTAGATTCCGATGCACCACAACACATTTACTGTATCCCTTGGCTTTCAAATTGACGATGAAACACAGAAATTGCATCGGGATTGAATACAAATGGCACAATGCCGACTTAAATATAAGAAAAGTAACTCATCTATGTGTTTGTGCTTTGAGCCTTTCATGGGAGAGCAGTATTGGGTTCCGATGCACCACAACACATTTACTGTATCCCTTGGCTTTCAAATTGACGATGAAACACAGAAATTGCATCGGGATTGAATACAAAAGGCACAATGCCTACTTAACTATAACAAAAGTAACTCATCTATGAATTTGTGCTTTGAGCCATTCCTGGGAGAGCAGTATTAGTTTCCGATGCACCACAGCTGTTTTACTGTATCCCTTGGCTTTCAAATTGACGATGAAACACAGAAATAGCATCGGGATCGAATACAAAAGGCACAATGCCGACTTAACTATAAGAAAAGTAACTCATCTATGAGATTGTGCTTTTAGCCTTTCCTGGGAGAGCAGTATTAGATTCCGATGCACCACAGCAGTTTTACTGTATCCCTTGGCCTTCAAATTGACGATGAAACACAGAAATAGCATCACGATCGAATACAAAAGGCTCAATGCCGACTTAACTATAAGAAGGGTAACTCATCTATGAGTTTGTGCTTTGAGCCTTTCCTGGGAGAGCAGTATTAGATTCCGATGCACCACAGCAGTTTTACTGTATCCCTTGGCTTTCAAATTGACGATGAAACACAGAAATTGCATCGGGATTGAATACAAATGGCACAATGCCGACTTAACTATAAGAAAAGTAACTCATCTATGAGTTTGTGCTTTGAGCCTTTCCTGGGAGAGCAGTATAAGATACCGATGCACCGCAGCAGTTTTACTGTATCCCTTGGCTTTCAAATTGACGATGAAACACAGAAATTGCATCGGGATTGAATACAAAAGGCACAATGCCGACTTAACCATAAGAAAAGTAACTCATCTATGAGATTGTGCTTTTAGCCTTTCCTGGGAGAGCAGTATTAGATTCCGATGCACCACAGCGGTTTTACTGGATCACTTTGCTTTCCAATTGACGATGAAACACAGAAATTGCATCGGGATTGAATACAAATGGCACAATGCCGACTTAACTATAAGAAAAGTAACTCATCTATGAGTTTGTGCTTTGAGCCTTTCCTGGGAGAGCAGTATTAGATTCCGATGCACCACAGCAGTTTTACTGTATCCCTTGGCTTTCAAATTGACGACCAAACACAGAAACTGCATCGTGATTATATACAATGTACAATACCTACTTAATTATAAGAAAAGTAACTCATCTATGAGTTTGTGCTTTGAGCCTACCCTGGGAGAGCAGTATTAGATTCCGATGCTCCACAGCAGATTTACTGTATCCCTTGGCTTTCAAATTGACGATGAATCACAGAAATTGCAATGGGATTGAATACAAATGGCACAATGCCGACTTAAATATAAGAAAAGTAACTCATCTATGGGTTTGTGCTTTGAGCCTTTCATGGGAGAGCAGTATTGGATTTCGATGCACCACAACACATTTACTGTATCCCTTGGCTTTCAAATTGACGATGAAACACAGAAATAGCATCGGGATCGAATACAAAAGGCACAATGCCGACTTAACTATAAGAAAAGTAACTCATCTATGAGATTGTGCTTTTAGCCTTTCCTGGGAGACCAGTATTAGATTCCGATGCACCACGGCAGTATTACTGCATCCCTTGGCCTTCAAATTGACGATGAAACACGGAAATAGCATCGGGATCGAATACAAAAGGCTCAATGCCGACTTAACTATAAGAAGGGTAACTCATCTATGAGTTTGTGCTTTGAGCCTTTCCTGGGAGAGCAGTATTAGATTCCGGTGCACCACCGCAGTTTTACTGTATCCCTTGGCCTTCAAATTGACGATGAAACACAGAAATAGCATCGGGATCGAATACAAAAGGCACAATGCCGACTTAACTATAACAAAAGTAACTCATCTATGAGATTGTGGTTTTAGCCTTTCCTGGGAGAGCAGTATTAGATTCCGATGCAACACCGCAGTTTTACTGTATCCCTTGGCCTTCAAATTGACGATGAAACACAGAAATAGCATTGGGATCGAATACAAAAGGCACAATGCCGAGTTAATTATAAGAAAGGTAACTAATCTATGAGTTTGTGCTTTGAGCCTTTCCTGGGAGAGCAGTATTAGATTCCGATGCTCCACAGCAGTTTTACTGTATCCCTTGGCTTTCAAATTGAAGATGAAAGGCAGAAATTGCATCGGGGTTGAGTACAAAAGGCACAATGCCAACTTAACTATAGGAAAAGTTACTCATCTATGAGTTTGTGCTTTGAGCCTTTCCTGGGAGAGCAGTATAACATTCCGATGCACCGCAGCAGTTTTACTGTATCCCTTGGCTTTCAAACTGACGATGAAATACAGAAATTGCATCGGGTTTGAATACAAAAGGCACAATGCCGAACTAACTATAAGAAAAGTAACTCATCTATGAATTTGTGCTTTTAGCCTTTTCTGGGAGAGCAGTATTAGATTCCGATGCACCAAAGCAGTTTTACTGGATCACTTGGCTTTCAAATTGACGATGAAACACAGAAATTGCATCGGGATTGAATACAAAAGGCACAAAGCCGACTTAACTATAAGAAAAGTAAGTCATCTATGAGTTTGTGTTTTAGCCTTTCCTGGGAGAGCAGTATTAGATTCAGATGCACCACAGCTGTTTTACTGGATTACTTTGCTTTCAAATTGACGATGAAACACAGAAATTGCTTCGGGATTGAATACAAAAGGCACAATGCCGACTTAACTATTACAAAAGTAACTGATCTATGAGTTTGTGCTTTGAGCCTTTCCTGGGAGAGCAGTATTAGATTCCGATGCACCACAGCAGTTGTACTGTATCCCTTGGCTTTCAAATTGACGATGAAACACAGAAACTGCATCGGGATTAAATACAATGTACAATACCGACTTAATTATAAGAAAAGTAACTTATCTATGAGTTTGTGCTTTGAGCCTACCTGGGAGAGCAGTATTAGATTCCGATGCACCACAGCATATTTACTGTATCCCTTGGCTTTCAATTTGACGATGAAACACAGAAATTGCATCGGGATTGAATACAAATGGCACAATGCCGACTTAAATATAAGAAAAGTAACTCATCTATGAGTTTGTGCTTTGAGCCTTTCATGGGAGAGCAGTATTGGATTCCGATGCACCACAACACATTTACCGTATCCCTTGGCTTTCAAATTGACGATGAAACACAGAAATTGCATTGGGATTGAATACAACTGGCACAATGCTGACTTAACTATAACAAAAGTAACTCATCTATGAGTTTGTGCTTTGAGCCATTCCTGGGAGAGCAGTATTAGATTCCGATGCACCACAGCTGTTTTACTGTATCCCTTGGCTTTCAAATTGACGATGAAACACAGAAATTGCATCGGGATTGAATACAAAAGCAAAATGCCGACTTAAATAGAAGAAAAGTAACTCATCTTTGAGTTTGTGTTTTGAGACCTTCCTGGGAGAGCAGTATTAGATTCCGATGTACCACAACGGTTTCACTGTATCCCTTGGCTTTCAAATTGACGATGAAACACAGAAATTGTATCGGGATTGAATACAAAAGGCACAATGCCGACCTAACTATAAGAAAGGTAACTCATCTATTAGTTTGTGCTTTGAGCCTTTCCTGGGAGAGCAGTGTTAGATTCCGATGCACCACAGCAGTTTTACTGTACCCCTTGGCTTTCAAATTGACGATGATACACAGAAATTGCATCGGGATTGAATAAAAATGGCACAATGCCGACTTAACTATAAGAAAAGTAACTCATCTATGAGTTTGTGCTTTGGGCCTTTCCTGTGAGAGCAGTATTAGATTCCGATGCACCGCAGCAGTTTTACTGTATCCCTTGGCTTTCAAATTGACGATGAAACACAGAAATTGCATCGGGATTGAGTACAAAAGGCACAATTCCGACTTAACTATAAGAAAAGTAACTCATCTATGAGTTTGTGCTTTGAGCCTTTCCTGGGAGAGCAGTATTAGATTCCGATGCACCACGGCAGTTTTACTGTATCCCTTGGCCTTCAAATTGACGATGAAACACAGAAATAGCATCGGGATCGAATACAAAAGGCCCAATGCCGACTTAACTATAAGAAGGGTAACTCATCTATGAGTTTCTGCTTTGAGCCTTTCCTGGGAGAGCGGTATTGGATTCCGATGCACCGCAGCAGTTTTACTGTATCCCTTGGCCTTCAAATTGACGATGAAACACAGAAATAGCATCGGGATCGAATACAAAAGGCACAATGCTGACTTAACTATAAGAAAAGTAACTCATCTATGAGATTGTGCTTTTAGCCTTTCCTGGGAGAGCAGTATTAGATTCCGATGCACCACGGCAGTTTTACTGTATCCCTTGGCCTTCAAATTGACGATGAAACACTGAAATAGCATCGGGATCGAATACAAAAGGCTCAATGCCGACTTAACTATAAGAAAAGTAACTCATCTATGAGTTTGCGCCTTGAGCTCTTCCTGGGAGAGCAGTGTTAGATTCCGATGCACCACAGCAGTTTTACTGTACCCCTTGGCTTATAAATTGACGATGATACACAGAAATTGCATCGGGATTGAATAAAAATGGCACAATGCCGACTTAACTATAAGAAAAGTAACTCATCTATGAGTTTCTGCTTTGAGCCTTTCCTGTGGGAGCAGTATTAGATTCCGATGCACCGCAGCAGTTTTACTGTATCCCTTGGCTTTCAAATTGACGATGAAACACAGAAATTGCATCGGGATTGAGTACAAAAGGCACAATGCCGACTTAACTATAAGAAAAGTAACTCATCTATGAGTTTGTGCTTTGAGCCTTTCCTGGGAGAGCACTATTAGATTCCGATGCACCACGGCAGTTTTACTGTATCCCTTGGCCTTCAAATTGACGATGAAACACAGAAATAGCATCGGGATCGAATACAAAAGGCTCAATGCCGACTTAACTATAAGAGGGGTAACTCATCTATGAGTTTGTGCTTTGAGCCTTTCCTGGGAGAGCAGTATTGGATTCCAATGCACTGCAGCAGGTTTACTGTATCCCTTGGCCTTCAAATTGACGATGAAACACAGAAATAGCATTGGGATCGAATACAAAAGGCACAATGCCGACTTAATTATAAGAAACGTAACTAATCTATGAGTTTGTGCTTTGAGCCTTTCCTGGGAGAGCAGTATTAGATTCCGATGCTCCACAGCAGTTTTACTGTATCCCTTGGCTTTCAAATTGAAGATGAAACGCAGAAATTGCATCGGGGTTGAGTACAAAAGGCACAATGCCAACTTAACTATAGGAATAGTTACTCATCTATGAGTTTGTGCTTTGAGCCTTTCCTGGGTGAGCAGTATAAGCTTCCGATGCACCGTAGCAGTTTTACTGTATCCCTTGGCTTTCAAATTGACGATGAAACACAGAAATTGCATCGGGGTTGAATACAAAAGGCACAATGCCGACTTAACTATAAGAAAAGTATCTCATCTATGAATTTGAGTTTTTAGCCTTTCCTGGGAGAGCAGTATTAGATTCCGATGCACCAAAGCAGTTTTACTGGATCACTTGGCTTTCAAATTGACGATGAAACACAGAAATTGCATCGGGATTGAATACAAAAGGCACAATGCCGACTTAACTATAAGAAAAGTAACTCATCTATGAGTTTGTGCTTTTAGCCTTTCCTGGGAGAGCAGTATTAGATTCCGATGCACCACAGCAAATTTACTGGATCACTTGGCTTTCAAATTGACGATGAAACACAGAAATTGCATCGGGATTGAATACAAAAGGCACAATGCCGACTTTACTAAATGAAAGTAACTCATCTATGAGTTTGTGCCTTGAGCCATTCCTGGGAGAGCAGTATTAGATTCCGATGCACCACCGCAGTTTTACTGTATCCCTTGGCTTTCAAATTGACGAAGAAACACAGAAATTGCATCGGGATTGAATACAAATGGCACAATAGCGACTTAACTATCAGAAAAGTAACTCATCTATGAGTTTGTGCTTTGAGTTTTTCTTGTGAGAGCGGTATTAGATTCCGATGCACCACCGCAGTTTTACTGTATCCCTTGGCCATCAAATTGACGATGAAACACAGAAATAGCATCGGGATCGAATACAAAAGGCACAATGCCGACTTAATTATAAGAAAGGTAACTTATCTATGAGTTTGTGCTTTGAGCCTTTCCTGGGAGAGCAGTATTAGATTCCGATGCACCACAGCAGTTTTACTGTATCCCTTGGCTTTCAAATTGGTGATGAAACGCAGAAATTGCATGGGGGTTGAGTACAAAAGGCACAATGCCGTCTTAACTATAGGAAAAGTTACTCATCTATGAGTTTGAGCTTTGAGCCTTTCCTGGGAGAGCAGTATAAGATTCCGATGCACAGGAGCAGTTTGACTGTATCACTTGGCTTTTAAATTGACGATAAAACGCAGAAATTGCATCGGGATTGAATACAAAAGGCACAATGCCGACTTAACCATAAGAAAAGTAACTCATCTATGAGATTGTGCTTTTAGCTTTTCCTGGGAGAGCAGTATTAGATTCCGATGCACCACAGCTGTTTTACTGGATCACTTTGCTTTCAAATTGACGATGAAACACAGAAATTGCATCGGGATTGACTACAAAAGGCACAATGCCGACTTAACTATTACAAAAGTAACTCATCTATGAGTTTGTGCTTTGAGCCTTTCCTGGGAGAGCAGTATTAGATTCCGATGCACCACAGCAGTTGTACTGTATCCCTTGGCTTTCAAATTGACGATGAAACACAGAACTGCATCGGGATTAAATACAATGTACAATACCGACTTAATTATAAGAAAAGTAACTCATCTATGAGTTTGTGCTTTGAGCCTATCTGGGAGAGCAGTATTAGATTCCGATGCACCACAGCATATATACTGTATCCCTTGGCTTTCAAATTGACGATGAAACACAGAAATTGCATCGGGATTGAATGCAAATGGCACAATGCCGACTTACATATAAGAAAAGTAACTCATCTATGAGTTTGTGCTTTGAGGCTTTCATGGGAGAGCAGTATTGGATACCGATGCACCACAACAGATTTACTGTATCCCTTGGCTTTCAAATTGACGATGAAACACAGAAATTGCATTGGGATTGAATACAAAAGGCACAATGCCGACTGAACTATAAGAAAAGTAACTCATCTTAGAGTGTGTTTTGAGCCCTTCCTGGGAGAGCAGTATTAGATTCCGATGTACCACAACGGTTTCACTGTATCCCTTGGCTTTCAAATTGACGATGAAACACAGAAATTGCATTGGGATTGAATACAAAATTCACAATGCCGACCTAACTAAAAGAAAGGTAACTCATCTATTAGTTTGTGCTTTGAGCCTTCCCTGGGAGAGCAGTATTAGATTCCGATGCACCACAGCAAATTTACTGTATCCCTCGACTTTCAAATTGACGATGAAACACAGAAATTGCATCGGGATTGAATACAAAAGGCACAATGCCGACCTAACTATAAGAAAAGTAACTCATCTACGAGTTTGCGCCTTGAGCCTTTCCTGGGAGAGCAGTGTTAGATTCCGATGCACCACAGCAGTTTTACTGTATCCCTTGGCTTTCAAATTGACGATGAAACACAGAACTGCATCGGGATTAAATACAATGTACAATACCGACTTAATTATAAGAAAAGTTACTCATCTATGAGTTTGTGCTTTGAGCCTTTCCTGGGAGAGCAGTATGAGATTCCGATGCACCGCAGCAGTTTTACTGTATCCCTTGGCTTTCAAATTGACGATGAAACACAGAAATTGCATCGGGATTGAGTACAAAAGGCACAATGCCGACTTAACTATAAGAAAAGTAACTCATCTATGAGTTTGTGCATTGAGCCTTTCCTGGGAGAACACTATTAGATTCCGATGCACCACGGCAGTTTTACTGTATCCCTTGGCCTTCAAATTGACGATGAAACACAGAAATAGCATCGGGATTGAATACAAAAGGCTCAATGCCGACTTAACTGTAAGAATTGTAACTCATCTATGAGTTTGTGCTTTGAGCCTATCCTGGGAGAGCAGTATTAGATTCCGATGCACCACAGCAGATTTACTGTATCCCTTGGCTTTCAAATTGACGATGAAACACAGAAATTGCATCGGGGTTGAATACAAAAGGCACAATGCCGTCTTAACTATAGGAAAAGTTACTCATCTATGAGTTTGTGCTTTGAGCCTTTCCTGGGAGAGCAGTATTGGATTCCAATGCACCGCAGCAGTTTTACTGTATCCCTTGGCCTTCAAATTGACGATGAAACACAGAAATAGCATCGGGATGGAATACAAAAGGCTCAATGCCGACTTAACTATAAGAAGGGTAACTCATCTATGAGTTTGTGCTTTGAGCCTTTCCTGAGAGAGCAGTATTAGATTCCGCTGCACCACCGCAGTTTTACTGTATCCCTTGACCTTCAAATTGACGATGAAACACAGAAATAGCATCGGGATCGAATACAAAAGGCACAATGCCGACTTAACTATAACAAAAGTAACTCATCTATGAGATTGTGCTTTTAGCCTTTCCTGGGAGAGCAGTATTAGATTCCGATGCAACACCGCAGTTTTACTGTATCCCTTGGCCTTCAAATTGACGATGAAACACAGAAATAGCATTGGGATCGAATACAAAAGGCACAATGCTGACTTAATTATAAGAAAGGTAACTAATCTATGAGTTTGTGCTTTGAGCCTTTCCTGGGAGAGCAGTATTAGATTCCGATGCTCCACAGCAGTTTTACTGTATCCCTTGACTTTCAAATTGAAGATGAAACGCAGAAATTGCATCGGGGTTGAGTACAAAAGGCACAATGCCAACTTAACTATAGGAAAAGTTACTCATCTATGAGTTTGTGCTTTGAGCCTTTCCTGGGAGAGCAGTATAAGATTCCGATGCACCGCAGCAGTTTTACTGTATCCCTTGGCTTTCAAATTGACGATGAAACACAGAAATTGCATCGGGGTTGAATACAAAAGGCACAATGCCGACTTAACTATAAGAAAAGTAACTCATCTATGAATTTGAGCTTTTAGCCTTTCCTGGGAGAGCAGTATTAGATTCCGATGCACCAAAGCAGTTTTACTGGATCACTTGGCTTTCAAATTGACGATGTAACACAGAAATTGCATCGGGATTGAATACAAAAGGCACAATGCCGACTTAATTATAAGAAAAATAACTCATCTATGAGTTTGTGCTTTTAGCCTTTCCTGGGAGAGCAGTATTAGATTCCGATGCACCACAGCAAATTTACTGGATCACTTGGCTTTCAAATTGACGATGAAACACAGAAAATGCATCGGGATTGAATACAAAAGGCACAATGCCGACTTTACTAAAAGAAAGTAACTCATCTATGAGTTTGTGCCTTGAGCCATTCCTGGGAGAGCAGTATTAGATTCCGATGCACCACCGCAGTTTTACTGTATCCCTTGGCTTTCAAATTGACGAAGAAACACAGAAATTGCATCGGGATTGAATACAAATGGCACAATAGCGACTTAACTATCAGAAAAGTAACTCATCTATGAGTTTGTGCTTTGAGTTTTTCTTGTGAGAGCGGTATTAGATTCCGATGCACCACCGCAGTTTTACTGTATCCCTTGGCCATCAAATTGACGATGAAACACAGAAATAGCATCGGGATCGAATACAAAAGGCACAATGCCGACTTAATTATAAGAAAGGTAACTTATCTATGAGTTTGTGCTTTGAGCCTTTCCTGGGAGAGCAGTATTAGATTCCGATGCACCACAGCAGTTTTACTGTATCCCTTGGCTTTCAAATTGGTGATGAAACGCAGAAATTGCATGGGGGTTGAGTACAAAAGGCACAATGCCGTCTTAACTATAGGAAAAGTTACTCATCTATGAGTTTGAGCTTTGAGCCTTTCCTGGGAGAGCAGTATAGGATTCCGATGCACAGGAGCAGTTTGACTGTATCACGTGGCTTTCAAATTGACGATTAAACGCAGAAATTGCATCGGGATTGAATACAAAAGGCACAATGCCGACTTAACCATAAGAAAAGTAACTCATCTATGAGATTGTGCTTTTAGCCTTTCCTGGGAGAGCAATATTAGATTCCGATGCACCACAGCTGTTTTACTGGATCACTTTGCTTTCAAATTGACGATGAAACACAGAAATTGCATCGGGATTGAATACAAAAGGCACAATGCCGACTTAACTATTACAAAAGTAACTCATCTATGAGTTTGTGCTTTGAGCCTTTCCTGGGAGAGCAGTATTAGATTCCGATGCACCACAGCAGTTGTACTGTATCCCTTGGCTTTCAAATTGACGATGAAACACAGAACTGCATCGGGATTAAATACAATGTACAATACCGACTTAATTATAAGAAAAGTAACTCATCTATGAGTTTGTGCTTTGAGCCTATCTGGGAGAGCAGTATTAGATTCCGATGCACCACAGCATATTTACTGTATCCCTTGGCTTTCAAATTGACGATGAAACACAGAAATTGCATCGGGATTGAATGCAAACGGCACAATGCAGACTTAAATATAAGAAAAGTAACTCATTTATGAGTTTGTGCTTTGAGGCTTTCATGGGAGAGCAGTATTGGATTCCGATGCACCACAACACATTAACTGTATCCCTTGGCTTTCAAATTGACGATGAAACACAGAAATTGCATTGGGATTGAATACAAAAGGCACAATGCCGACTGAACTATAAGAAAAGTAACTCATCTTTGAGTTTGTGTTTGAGCCCTTCCTGGGAGAGCAGTATTAGATTCCGATGTACCACAACGGTTTCACTGTATCCCTTGGCTTTCAAATTGACGATGAAACACAGAAATTGCATTGGGATTGAATACAAAATTCACAATGCCGACCTAACTAAAAGAAAGGTAACTCATCTATTAGTTTGTGCTTTGAGCCTTTCCTGGGAGAGCAGTATTAGATTCCGATGCACCACAGCAAATTTACTGTATCCCTCGGCTTTCAAATTGACGATGAAACACAGAAATTGCATCGGGATTGAATACAAAAGGCACAATGCCGACTTAACTATAAGAAAAGTAACTCATCTACGAGTTTGCGCCTTGAGCCTTTCCTGGGAGAGCAGTGTTAGATTCCGATACACCACAGCAGTTTTACTGTATCCCTTGGCTTTCAAATTGACGATGATACACAGAAATTGCATCGGGATTGAATAAAAATGGCACAATGCCGACTTAACTATAAGAAAAGTAACTCATCTATGAGTTTGTGCTTTGAGCCTTTCCTGTGAGAGCAGTAGTAGATTCCGATGCACCGCAGCAGTTTTACTGTATCCCTTGGCTTTCAAATTAACGATGAAACACAGAAATTGCATCGGGATTGAGTACAAAAGGCACAATGCCGACTTAACTATAAGAAAAGTAACTCATCTATGAGTTTGTGCTTTGACCTTTCCTGGGAGAGCACTATTAGATTCCGATGCACCACGGCAGTTTTACTGTATCCCTTGGCCTTCAAATTGACGATGAAACACAGAAATAGCATCGGGATCGAATACAAAAGGCTCAATGCCGACTTAACTATAAGAAGGGTAACTCATCTATGAGTTTGTGCTGTGAGCCTTTCCTGGGAGAGCAGTATTGGATACCAATGCACCGCAGCAGTTTTACTGTATCCCTTGGCCTTCAAATTGACGATGAAACATAGAAACTGCATCGGGATTAAATACAATGTACAATACCGACTTAATTATAAGAAAAGTAACTCATCTATGAGTTTGTGCTTTGAGGCTATCCTGGGAGAGCAGTATTAGATTCCGATGCACCACAGCAGATTTACTGTATCCCTTGGCTTTCAAATTGACGATGAAACACAAAAATTGCATCGGGCTTGAATACAAAAGGCACAATGCCGTCTTAACTATAGGAAAAGTTACTAATCTATGAGTTTGTGCTTTGAGCCTTTCCTGGGAGAGCAGTATTGGATTCCAATGCACCGCAGCAGTTTTACTGTATCCCTTGGCCTTCAAATTGACGATGAACCACAGAAATAGCATCGGGATCGAATACAAAAGGCTCAATGCCGACTTAACTATAAGAAGGGTAACTCATCTGTGAGTTTGTACTTTGAGCCTTTCCTGGGAGAGCAGTATTAGATTCCGATGCACCACCGCAGTTTTACTGTATCCCTTGACCTTCAAATTGACGATGAAACACAGAAATAGCATCGGGATCGAATACAAAAGGCACAATGCCGACTTAACTATAACAAAAGTAACTCATCTATGAGATTGTGCTTTTAGCCTTTCCTGGGAGAGCAGTATTAGATTCCGATGCAACACCGCAGTTTTACTGTATCCCTTGGCCTTCAAATTGACGATGAAACACAGAAATAGCATTGGGATCGAATACAAAAGGCACAATGCCGACTTAATTATAAGAAAGGTAACTAATCTATGAGTTTGTGCTTTGAGCCTTTCCTGGGAGAGCAGTATTAGATTCCGATGCTCCACAGCAGTTTTACTGTATCCCTTGACTTTCAAATTGAAGATGAAACGCAGAAATTGCATCGGGGTTGAGTACAAAAGGCACAATGCCAACTTAACTATAGGAAAAGTTACTCATCTATGAGTTTGTGCTTTGAGCCTTTCCTGGGAGAGCAGTATGAGATTCCGATGCACCGCAGCAGTTTTACTGTATCCCTTGGCTTTCAAATTGACGATGAAACACAGAAATTGCATCGGGGTTGGATAGAAAAGGCACAATGCCGCCTTAACTATAAGAAAAGTAACTCATCTATGAATTTGAGCTTTTAGCCTTTCCTGGGAGAGCAGTATTAGATTCCGACGCACCAAAGCAGTTTTAGTGGATCACTTGGCTTTCAAATTGACGATGTAACACAGAAATTGCATCGGGATTGAATACAAAAGGCACAATGCCGACTTAACTACAAGAAAAGTAACTCATCTATGAGTTTGTGCTTTTAGCCTTTCCTGGGAGAGCAGTATTAGATTCCGATGCACCCCAACAGTTTTACTGTATCCCTTGGCTTTCAAATTGACGATGAAACACAGAAATTGCATCGGGATTGAATAAAAATGGCACAATAGCGACTTAACTATCAGAAAAGTAACTCATCTATGAGTTTGTGCTTTGAGTTTTTCCTGTGAGAGCAGTATTAGATTCCGATGCACCACCGCAGATTTACTGTATCCCTTGGCCATCAAATTGACGATGAAACACAGAAATAGCATCGGGATCGAATACAAAAGGCACAATGCCGACTTAATTAAAAGAAAGGTAACTTATCTATGAGTTTGTGCTTTGAGCCTTTCCTGGGAGAGCAGTATTAGATTCCGATGCACCACAGCAGTTTTACTGTATCCCTTGGCTTTCAAATTGGTGATGAAACGCAGAAATTGCATCGGGATTGAGTACAAAAGGCACAATGCCGTCTTAACTATAGGAAAAGTTACTCATCTATGAGTTTGAGCTCTGAGCCTTTCCTGGGAGAGCAGTATAAGATTCCGATGCACCGCAGCAGTTTGACTGTATCACTTGGCTTTCAAATTGACGATGAAACACAGAAATTGCATCGGGATTGAATACAAAAGGCACAATGCCGACTTAATTATAACAAAAGTAACTCATCTTTGAGATTGTGCTTTTAGCCTTTCCTGGGAGAGCAGTATTAGATTCCGATGCACCACAGCTGTTTTACTGGATCACTTTGCTTTCAAATTGACGATGAAACGCAGTAATTGCATCGGGATTGAATACAAAAGGCACAATGCCGACTTAACTATTACAAAAGTAACTCATCTATGAGTTTGTGCTTTGAGCCTTTCCTGGGAGAGCAGTATTAGATTCCGATGCACCACAGCAGTAGTACTGTATCCCTTGGCTTTCAAATTGACGATGAAACACAGAAACTGCATCGGGATTAAATACAATGTACAATACCGACTTAATTATAAGAAAAGTAACTCATCTATGAGTTTGTGCTTTGAGCCTATCTGGGAGAGCAGTATTAGATTCCGATGCTCCACAGCATATTTACTGTATCCCTTGGCTTTCAAATTGAAGATGAAACACAGAAATTGCATCGGGATTGAATACAAATGGCACAATGCCGACTTAAATATAAGAAAAGTAACTCATCTATGAGTTTGTGCTTTGAGCCTTTCATGGGAGAGCTGTATTGGATTCCGATGCACCACAACACATTTACTGTATCCCTTGGCTTTCAAATTGACGATGAAACACAGAAATAGCATTGGGATTGAATACAAAAGGCACAATGTCGACTTAACTATAACAAAAGTAACTCATCTATGAGTATGTGCTTTGAGCCATTCCTGGGAGAGCAGTATTAGTTTCCGATGCACCAAAGCTGTTTTACTGTATCCCTCGGCTTTCAAATTGACGATGAAACACAGAAATTGCATCGGGATTGAATACAAAATGCACAATGCCGACTTAACTATAAGAAAAGTAACTCATCTATGAGTTTGCGCCTTGAGCCTTTCCTGGGAGAGCAGTGTTAGATTCCGATGCACCACAGCAGTTTTACTGTAGCCCTTGGCTTTCAAATTGACGATGATACACAGAAATTGCATCGGGATTGAATAAAAATGGCACAATGCCGACTTAACTATAAGAAAAGTAACTCATCTATGAGTTTGTGCTTTGAGCCTTTCCTGTGAGAGCAGTATTAGATTCCGATGCACCGCTGCAGTTTTACTGTATCCCTTGGCCTTCAAATTGACGATGAAACACAGAAATAGCATCGGGATCGATTACATAAGGCTCAATGCCGACTTAACTATAAGAAGGGTAACTCATCTATGAGTTTGTGCTTTGAGCCTTTCCTGGGAGAGCAGTATTGGATTCCAATGCACCGCAGCAATTTTACTGTATCCCTTGGCTTTCAAATTGACGATGAAACACAGGAACTGCATCGGGATTAAATACAATGTACAATACCGACTTAATTATAAGAAAAGTAACTCATCTATTAGTTTGTGCTTTGAGACTTTCCTGGGAGAGCAGTATTAGATTCCGATGCACCACAGCAAATTTACTGTATCCCTCGGCTTTCAAATTGACGATGAAACACAGAAATTGCATCGGGATTGAGTACAAAAGGCACAATGCCGACTTAACTATAAGAAAAGTAACTCATCTATGAGATTGTGCTTTTAGCCTTTCCTGCGAGAGCAGTATTAGATTCCGATGCACCACGGCAGTTTTACTGTATCCCTTGGCCTTCAAATTGACGATGAAACACATAAATAGCATCGGGGTCGAATACAAAAGGCTCAATGCCGACTTAACTATAAGAAGGGTAACTCATCTATGAATTTGTGCTTTGAGCCTTTCCTGGGAGAGCAGTATTAGATTCCGATGCACCACCGCAGTTTTACTGTATCCCTTGGCCTTCTAATTGACGATGAAACACAGAAATAGCATCGGGATCGAATACAAAAGGCACAATGCCGACTTAACTATAACAAAAGTTACTCATCTATGAGTTTGTGCTTTGAGTCTTTCCTTGGAGAGCAGTATAAGATTCCGATGCACCGCAGCAGTTTTACTGTATCCCTTGGCTTTCAAATTGACGATGAAACACAGAAATTGCATCGGGGTTGAATACAAAAGGCACAATGCCGACTTAACTATAAGAAAAGTAACTCGTCTATGAATTTGTGCTTTTAGCCTTTCCTGGGAGAGCAGTATTAGATTCCGATGCACCAAAGCTGTTTTGCTGGATCACTTGGCTTTCAAATTGACGATGAAACATGAAAATTGCATCGGGATTGAATACAAAAGGCACAATGCCGACTTAACTATAAGAAAAGTAACTCATCTATGAGTTTGTGCTTTGAGCCTTTCCTGGGAGAGCAGTATTAGATTCCGATGCTCCACAGCAGTTTTACTGTATCTATTGGCTTTCAAATTGAAGATGAAACGCAGAAATTGCATCGGGGTTGAGTACAAAAGGCACAATGCCAACTTAACTACAGGAAAAGTTACTCATCTAAGAGTTTGTGCTTTGAGCCTTTCCTGGGAGAGCAGTATAAGATTCCGATGCACCGCAGCAGTTTTACTGTATCCCTTGGCTTTCAAATTGACGATGAAACACAGAAATTGCATCGGGGTTGAATACAAAACGCACAATGCCGACTTCATTATGAGAAAAGTAACTCATCTTTGAGATTGTGCTTTTAGCCTTTCCTGGGAGAGCAGTATTAGATTCCGATGCACCACAGCTGTTTTACTGGATCACTTTGCTTTCAAATTGACGATGAAACGCAGAAATTGCATCGGGATTGAATACAAAAGGCACAATGCCGACTTAACTATTACAAAAGTAACTCATCTATGAGTTTGTGCTTTGAGCCTTTCCTGGGAGAGCAGTATTAGATTCCGATGCACCACAGCAGTTGTACTGTATCCCTTGGCTTTCAAATTGACGATGAAACACAGAAACTGCATCGGGATTAAATACAATGTACAATACCGACTTCATTATAAGAAAAGTAACTCATCTATGAGTTTGTGCTTTGAGCCTATCTGGGAGAGCAGTATTAGATTCCGATGCACCACAGCATATTTACTGTATCCCTTGGCTTTCAAATTGACGATGAAACACAGAAATTGCATTGGGATTGAATACAAAAGGCACAATGCCGACTTAACTATAACAAAAGTAACTCATCTATGAGTTTGTGCTTTGAGCGATTCCTGGGAGAGCAGTATTAGTTTCCGATGCACCACAGCTGTTTTACTGTATCCCTTGGCTTTCAAATTGACGATGAAACACAGAAATTGCATCGGGATCGAATACAAATGGCACAATAGCGACTTAACTATCAGAAAAGTAACTCATCTATGAGTTTGTGCTTTGAGTTTTTCTTGTGAGAGCGGTATTAGATTCCGATGCACCACCGCAGTTTTACTGTATCCCTTGGCCATCAAATTGACGATGAAACACAGAAATAGCATCGGGATCGAATACAAAAGGCACAATGCCGACTTAATTATAAGAAAGGTAACTTATCTATGAGTTTGTGCTTTGAGCCTTTCCTGGGAGAGCAGTATTAGATTCCGATGCACCACAGCAGTTTTACTGTATCCCTTGGCTTTCAAATTGGTGATGAAACGCAGAAATTGCATGGGGGTTGAGTACAAAAGGCACAATGCCGTCTTAACTATAGGAAAAGTTACTCATCTATGAGTTTGAGCTTTGAGCCTTTCCTGGGAGAGCAGTATAAGATTCCGATGCACAGGAGCAGTTTGACTGTATCACGTGGCTTTCAAATTGACGATTAAACGCAGAAATTGCATCGGGATTGAATACAAAAGGCACAATGCCGACTTAACCATAAGAAAAGTAACTCATCTATGAGATTGTGCTTTTAGCCTTTCCTGGGAGAGCAATATTAGATTCCGATGCACCACAGCTGTTTTACTGGATCACTTTGCTTTCAAATTGACGATGAAACACAGAAATTGCATCGGGATTGAATACAAAAGGCACAATGCCGACTTAACTATTACAAAAGTAACTCATCTATGAGTTTGTGCTTTGAGCCTTTCCTGGGAGAGCAGTATTAGATTCCGATGCACCACAGCAGTTGTACTGTATCCCTTGGCTTTCAAATTGACGATGAAACACAGAACTGCATCGGGATTAAATACAATGTACAATACCGACTTAATTATAAGAAAAGTAACTCATCTATGAGTTTGTGCTTTGAGCCTATCTGGGAGAGCAGTATTAGATTCCGATGCACCACAGCATATTTACTGTATCCCTTGGCTTTCAAATTGACGATGAAACACAGAAATTGCATCGGGATTGAATGCAAACGGCACAATGCAGACTTAAATATAAGAAAAGTAACTCATTTATGAGTTTGTGCTTTGAGGCTTTCATGGGAGAGCAGTATTGGATTCCGATGCACCACAACACATTAACTGTATCCCTTGGCTTTCAAATTGACGATGAAACACAGAAATTGCATTGGGATTGAATACAAAAGGCACAATGCCGACTGAACTATAAGAAAAGTAACTCATCTTTGAGTTTGTGTTTGAGCCCTTCCTGGGAGAGCAGTATTAGATTCCGATGTACCACAACGGTTTCACTGTATCCCTTGGCTTTCAAATTGACGATGAAACACAGAAATTGCATTGGGATTGAATACAAAATTCACAATGCCGACCTAACTAAAAGAAAGGTAACTCATCTATTAGTTTGTGCTTTGAGCCTTTCCTGGGAGAGCAGTATTAGATTCCGATGCACCACAGCAAATTTACTGTATCCCTCGGCTTTCAAATTGACGATGAAACACAGAAATTGCATCGGGATTGAATACAAAAGGCACAATGCCGACTTAACTATAAGAAAAGTAACTCATCTACGAGTTTGCGCCTTGAGCCTTTCCTGGGAGAGCAGTGTTAGATTCCGATACACCACAGCAGTTTTACTGTATCCCTTTGCTTTCAAATTGACGATGATACACAGAAATTGCATCGGGATTGAATAAAAATGGCACAATGCCGACTTAACTATAAGAAAAGTAACTCATCTATGAGTTTGTGCTTTGAGCCTTTCCTGTGAGAGCAGTAGTAGATTCCGATGCACCGCAGCAGTTTTACTGTATCCCTTGGCTTTCAAATTAACGATGAAACACAGAAATTGCATCGGGATTGAGTACAAAAGGCACAATGCCGACTTAACTATAAGAAAAGTAACTCATCTATGAGTTTGTGCTTTGACCTTTCCTGGGAGAGCACTATTAGATTCCGATGCACCACGGCAGTTTTACTGTATCCCTTGGCCTTCAAATTGACGATGAAACACAGAAATAGCATCGGGATCGAATACAAAAGGCTCAATGCCGACTTAACTATAAGAAGGGTAACTCATCTATGAGTTTGTGCTGTGAGCCTTTCCTGGGAGAGCAGTATTGGATACCAATGCACCGCAGCAGTTTTACTGTATCCCTTGGCCTTCAAATTGACGATGAAACATAGAAACTGCATCGGGATTAAATACAATGTACAATACCGACTTAATTATAAGAAAAGTAACTCATCTATGAGTTTGTGCTTTGAGGCTATCCTGGGAGAGCAGTATTAGATTCCGATGCACCACAGCAGATTTACTGTATCCCTTGGCTTTCAAATTGACGATGAAACACAAAAATTGCATCGGGCTTGAATACAAAAGGCACAATGCCGTCTTAACTATAGGAAAAGTTACTAATCTATGAGTTTGTGCTTTGAGCCTTTCCTGGGAGAGCAGTATTGGATTCCAATGCACCGCAGCAGTTTTACTGTATCCCTTGGCCTTCAAATTGACGATGAACCACAGAAATAGCATCGGGATCGAATACAAAAGGCTCAATGCCGACTTAACTATAAGAAGGGTAACTCATCTGTGAGTTTGTACTTTGAGCCTTTCCTGGGAGAGCAGTATTAGATTCCGATGCACCACCGCAGTTTTACTGTATCCCTTGACCTTCAAATTGACGATGAAACACAGAAATAGCATCGGGATCGAATACAAAAGGCACAATGCCGACTTAACTATAACAAAAGTAACTCATCTATGAGATTGTGCTTTTAGCCTTTCCTGGGAGAGCAGTATTAGATTCCGATGCAACACCGCAGTTTTACTGTATCCCTTGACTTTCAAATTGAAGATGAAACGCAGAAATTGCATCGGGGTTGAGTACAAAAGGCACAATGCCAACTTAACTATAGGAAAAGTTACTCATCTATGAGTTTGTGCTTTGAGCCTTTCCTGGGAGAGCAGTATGAGATTCCGATGCACCGCAGCAGTTTTACTGTATCCCTTGGCTTTCAAATTGACGATGAAACACAGAAATTGCATCGGGGTTGGATAGAAAAGGCACAATGCCGCCTTAACTATAAGAAAAGTAACTCATCTATGAATTTGAGCTTTTAGCCTTTCCTGGGAGAGCAGTATTAGATTCCGACGCACCAAAGCAGTTTTAGTGGATCACTTGGCTTTCAAATTGACGATGTAACACAGAAATTGCATCGGGATTGAATACAAAAGGCACAATGCCGACTTAACTACAAGAAAAGTAACTCATCTATGAGTTTGTGCTTTTAGCCTTTCCTGGGAGAGCAGTATTAGATTCCGATGCACCCCAACAGTTTTACTGTATCCCTTGGCTTTCAAATTGACGATGAAACACAGAAATTGCATCGGGATTGAATAAAAATGGCACAATAGCGACTTAACTATCAGAAAAGTAACTCATCTATGAGTTTGTGCTTTGAGTTTTTCCTGTGAGAGCAGTATTAGATTCCGATGCACCACCGCAGATTTACTGTATCCCTTGGCCATCAAATTGACGATGAAACACAGAAATAGCATCGGGATCGAATACAAAAGGCACAATGCCGACTTAATTAAAAGAAAGGTAACTTATCTATGAGTTTGTGCTTTGAGCCTTTCCTGGGAGAGCAGTATTAGATTCCGATGCACCACAGCAGTTTTACTGTATCCCTTGGCTTTCAAATTGGTGATGAAACGCAGAAATTGCATCGGGATTGAGTACAAAAGGCACAATGCCGTCTTAACTATAGGAAAAGTTACTCATCTATGAGTTTGAGCTCTGAGCCTTTCCTGGGAGAGCAGTATAAGATTCCGATGCACCGCAGCAGTTTGACTGTATCACTTGGCTTTCAAATTGACGATGAAACACAGAAATTGCATCGGGATTGAATACAAAAGGCACAATGCCGACTTAATTATAACAAAAGTAACTCATCTTTGAGATTGTGCTTTTAGCCTTTCCTGGGAGAGCAGTATTAGATTCCGATGCACCACAGCTGTTTTACTGGATCACTTTGCTTTCAAATTGACGATGAAACGCAGTAATTGCATCGGGATTGAATACAAAAGGCACAATGCCGACTTAACTATTACAAAAGTAACTCATCTATGAGTTTGTGCTTTGAGCCTTTCCTGGGAGAGCAGTATTAGATTCCGATGCACCACAGCAGTAGTACTGTATCCCTTGGCTTTCAAATTGACGATGAAACACAGAAACTGCATCGGGATTAAATACAATGTACAATACCGACTTAATTATAAGAAAAGTAACTCATCTATGAGTTTGTGCTTTGAGCCTATCTGGGAGAGCAGTATTAGATTCCGATGCTCCACAGCATATTTACTGTATCCCTTGGCTTTCAAATTGAAGATGAAACACAGAAATTGCATCGGGATTGAATACAAATGGCACAATGCCGACTTAAATATAAGAAAAGTAACTCATCTATGAGTTTGTGCTTTGAGCCTTTCATGGGAGAGCTGTATTGGATTCCGATGCACCACAACACATTTACTGTATCCCTTGGCTTTCAAATTGACGATGAAACACAGAAATAGCATTGGGATTGAATACAAAAGGCACAATGTCGACTTAACTATAACAAAAGTAACTCATCTATGAGTATGTGCTTTGAGCCATTCCTGGGAGAGCAGTATTAGTTTCCGATGCACCAAAGCTGTTTTACTGTATCCCTCGGCTTTCAAATTGACGATGAAACACAGAAATTGCATCGGGATTGAATACAAAATGCACAATGCCGACTTAACTATAAGAAAAGTAACTCATCTATGAGTTTGCGCCTTGAGCCTTTCCTGGGAGAGCAGTGTTAGATTCCGATGCACCACAGCAGTTTTACTGTAGCCCTTGGCTTTCAAATTGACGATGATACACAGAAATTGCATCGGGATTGAATAAAAATGGCACAATGCCGACTTAACTATAAGAAAAGTAACTCATCTATGAGTTTGTGCTTTGAGCCTTTCCTGTGAGAGCAGTATTAGATTCCGATGCACCGCTGCAGTTTTACTGTATCCCTTGGCCTTCAAATTGACGATGAAACACAGAAATAGCATCGGGATCGATTACATAAGGCTCAATGCCGACTTAACTATAAGAAGGGTAACTCATCTATGAGTTTGTGCTTTGAGCCTTTCCTGGGAGAGCAGTATTGGATTCCAATGCACCGCAGCAATTTTACTGTATCCCTTGGCTTTCAAATTGACGATGAAACACAGGAACTGCATCGGGATTAAATACAATGTACAATACCGACTTAATTATAAGAAAAGTAACTCATCTATTAGTTTGTGCTTTGAGACTTTCCTGGGAGAGCAGTATTAGATTCCGATGCACCACAGCAAATTTACTGTATCCCTCGGCTTTCAAATTGACGATGAAACACAGAAATTGCATCGGGATTGAGTACAAAAGGCACAATGCCGACTTAACTATAAGAAAAGTAACTCATCTATGAGATTGTGCTTTTAGCCTTTCCTGCGAGAGCAGTATTAGATTCCGATGCACCACGGCAGTTTTACTGTATCCCTTGGCCTTCAAATTGACGATGAAACACATAAATAGCATCGGGGTCGAATACAAAAGGCTCAATGCCGACTTAACTATAAGAAGGGTAACTCATCTATGAATTTGTGCTTTGAGCCTTTCCTGGGAGAGCAGTATTAGATTCCGATGCACCACCGCAGTTTTACTGTATCCCTTGGCCTTCTAATTGACGATGAAACACAGAAATAGCATCGGGATCGAATACAAAAGGCACAATGCCGACTTAACTATAACAAAAGTTACTCATCTATGAGTTTGTGCTTTGAGTCTTTCCTTGGAGAGCAGTATAAGATTCCGATGCACCGCAGCAGTTTTACTGTATCCCTTGGCTTTCAAATTGACGATGAAACACAGAAATTGCATCGGGGTTGAATACAAAAGGCACAATGCCGACTTAACTATAAGAAAAGTAACTCATCTATGAATTTGTGCTTTTAGCCTTTCCTGGGAGAGCAGTATTAGATTCCGATGCACCAAAGCTGTTTTGCTGGATCACTTGGCTTTCAAATTGACGATGAAACATGAAAATTGCATCGGGATTGAATACAAAAGGCACAATGCCGACTTAACTATAAGAAAAGTAACTCATCTATGAGTTTGTGCTTTGAGCCTTTCCTGGGAGAGCAGTATTAGATTCCGATGCTCCACAGCAGTTTTACTGTATCTATTGGCTTTCAAATTGAAGATGAAACGCAGAAATTGCATCGGGGTTGAGTACAAAAGGCACAATGCCAACTTAACTACAGGAAAAGTTACTCATCTAAGAGTTTGTGCTTTGAGCCTTTCCTGGGAGAGCAGTATAAGATTCCGATGCACCGCAGCAGTTTTACTGTATCCCTTGGCTTTCAAATTGACGATGAAACACAGAAATTGCATCGGGGTTGAATACAAAACGCACAATGCCGACTTCATTATGAGAAAAGTAACTCATCTTTGAGATTGTGCTTTTAGCCTTTCCTGGGAGAGCAGTATTAGATTCCGATGCACCACAGCTGTTTTACTGGATCACTTTGCTTTCAAATTGACGATGAAACGCAGAAATTGCATCGGGATTGAATACAAAAGGCACAATGCCGACTTAACTATTACAAAAGTAACTCATCTATGAGTTTGTGCTTTGAGCCTTTCCTGGGAGAGCAGTATTAGATTCCGATGCACCACAGCAGTTGTACTGTATCCCTTGGCTTTCAAATTGACGATGAAACACAGAAACTGCATCGGGATTAAATACAATGTACAATACCGACTTCATTATAAGAAAAGTAACTCATCTATGAGTTTGTGCTTTGAGCCTATCTGGGAGAGCAGTATTAGATTCCGATGCACCACAGCATATTTACTGTATCCCTTGGCTTTCAAATTGACGATGAAACACAGAAATTGCATTGGGATTGAATACAAAAGGCACAATGCCGACTTAACTATAACAAAAGTAACTCATCTATGAGTTTGTGCTTTGAGCGATTCCTGGGAGAGCAGTATTAGTTTCCGATGCACCACAGCTGTTTTACTGTATCCCTTGGCTTTCAAATTGACGATGAAACACAGAAATTGCAACGGGATTGAATACAAAAGGCAAAATGCCGACTTAACTATAAGAAAAGTAACTCATCTTTGAGTTTGTGTTTTGAGCCCTTCCTGGGAGAGCAGTATTAGATTCCGATGTACCACAACGGTTTCACTGTATCCCTTGGCTTTCAAATTGACGATGAAACACAGAAATTGCATCGGGATTGAATACAAAAGGCACAATGCCGACCTAACTATAAGAAAGGTAACTCATCTATTAGTTTGTGCTTTGAGCCTTTCCTGGGAGAGCAGTATTAGATTCCGAAGCACCACAGCAAATTTACTGTATCCCTCGGCTTTCAAATTGACGATGAAACACAGAAATTGCATCGGGATTGAATACAAAAGGCACAATGCCGACTTAACTATAAGAAAAGTAACTCATCTATGAGTTTGCGCCTTGAGCCTTTCCTGGGAGAGCAGTGTTAGATTCCGATGCACCACAGCAGTTTTACTGTACCCCTTGGCTTTCAAATTGACGATGATACACAGAAATTGCATCGGGATTGAATAAAAATGGCACAATGCCGACTTAACTATAACAAGGGTAACTCATCTATGAGTTTGTGCTTTGAGCCTTTCCTGGGAGAGCAGTATTGGATTCCAATGCACCGCAGCAGTTTTACTGTATCCCTTGGCTTTGAAATTGACGATGAAACACAGAATCTGCATCGGGATTAAATACAATGTACAATACCGACTTAATTATAAGAAAAGTAACTCATCTATGAGTTTGTGCTTTGAGCCTATCCTGGAAGAGCAGTATTAGATTCCGATGCACCACGGCAGTTTTACTGTATCCCTTGGCCTTCAAATTGACGATGAAACACAGAAATAGCATCGGGGTCGAATACAAAAGGCTCAATGCCGACTTAACTATAAGAAGGGTAACTCATCTATGAATTTGTGCTTTGAGCCTTTCCTGGGAGAGCAGTATTAGATTCCGATGCACCACCGCAGTTTTACTGTATCCCTTGGCCTTCTAATTGACGATGAAACACAGAAATAGCATCGGGATCGAATACAAAAGGCACAATGCCGACTTAACTATAACAAAAGTTACTCATCTATGAGATTGTTTTTTTAGCCTTTCCTGGGAGAGCAGTATTAGATTCCGATGAAACACCGCAGTTTTACTGTATCCCTTGGCCTTCAAATTGATGATGAAACACAGAAATAGCATTGGGATCGAATACAAAAGGCAGAATGCCGACTTAATTATAAGAAAGGTAACTAATCTATGAGTTTGTGCTTTGAGCCTTTCCTGGGAGAGCAGTATTAGATTCCGATGCTCCACAGCAGTTTTACTGTATCCCTTGGCTTTCAAATTGAAGATGAAACGCAGAAATTGCATCGGGGTTGAGTACAAAAGGCACAATGCCAACTTAACTATAGGAAAAGTTACTCATCTATGAGTTTGTGCTTTGAGTCTTTCCTTGGAGAGCAGTATAAGATTCCGATGCACCGCAGCAGTTTTACTGTATCCCTTGGCTTTCAAATTGACGATGAAACACAGAAATTGCATCGGGGTTGAATACAAAAGGCACAATGCCGACTTAACTATAAGAAAAGTAACTCATCTATGAATTTGTGCTTTTAGCCTTTCCTGGGAGAGCAGTATTAGATTCCGATGCACCAAAGCTGTTTTGCTGGATCACTTGGCTTTCAAATTGACGATGAAACATGAAAATTGCATCGGGATTGAATACAAAAGGCACAATGCCGACTTAACTATAAGAAAAGTAACTCATCTATGAGTTTGTGCTTTGAGCCTTTCCTGGGAGAGCAGTATTAGATTCCGATGCTCCACAGCAGTTTTACTGTATCTATTGGCTTTCAAATTGAAGATGAAACGCAGAAATTGCATCGGGGTTGAGTACAAAAGGCACATTGCCAACCTAACTACAGGAAAAGTTACTCATCTAAGAGTTTGTGCTTTGAGCCTTTCCTGGGAGAGCAGTATTAGATTCCGATGCACCACGGCAGTTGTACTGTATCCCTTGGCTTTCAAATTGACGATGAAACACAGAAACTGCATCGGGATTAAATACAATGTACAATACCGACTTCATTATAAGAAAAGTAACTCATCTATGAGTTTGTGCTTTGAGCCTATCTGGGAGAGCAGTATTAGATTCCGATGCACCACAGCATATTTACTGTATCCCTTGGCTTTCAAATTGACGATGAAACACAGAAATTGCATCGGGGTTGAATACAAAAGGCACAATTCCGTCTTAACTATAGGAAAAGTTACTCATCTATGAGTATGTGCTTTGAGCCTTTCATGGGAGAGCAGTATTGGATTCCAATGCACCGCAGCAGTCTTACTGTATCCCTTGGCCTTCAAATTGACGATGAAACACAGAAATAGCATCGGGATCGAATACAAAAGGCACAATACCGACTTAACTATAAGAAGGGTAACTCATCTATGAGTTTGTGCTTTGAGCCTTTCCTGGGAGAGCAGTATTAGATTCCGATGCACCACCGCAATTTTACTGTATCCCTTGGCCTTCAAATTGACGATGAAACACAGAAATAGCATTGGGATCGAATACAAAAGGCAGAATGCCGACTTAATTATAAGAAAGGTAACTAATCTATGAGTTTGTGCTTTGAGCCTTTCCTGGGAGAGCAGTATTAGATTCCGATGCTCCACAGCTGTTTTACTGTATCCCTTGGCTTTCAAATTGACGATGAAACACAGAAATTGCATCGGGGTTGGATAGAAAAGGCGCAATGCCGCCTTAACTATAAGAAAAGTAACTCATCTATGAATTTGAGCTTTTAGCCTTTCCTGGGAGAGCAGTATTAGATTCCGACGCACCAAAGCAGTTTTAGTGGATCACTTGGCTTTCAAATTGACGATGTAACACAGAAATTGCATCGGGATTGAATACAAAAGGCACAATGCCGACTTAACTACAAGAAAAGTAACTCATCTATGAGTTTGTGCTTTTAGCCTTTCCTGGGAGAGCAGTATTAGATTCCGATGCACCCCAACAGTTTTAGTGTATCCCTTGGCTTTCAAATTGACGATGAAACACAGAAATTGCATCGGGATTGAATTAAAATGGCACAATAGCGACTTAACTATCAGAAAAGTAACTCATCTATGAGTTTGTGCTTTGAGTTTTTCCTGTGAGAGCAGTATTAGATTCCGATGCACCACCGCAGATTTACTGTATCCCTTGGCCATCAAATTGACGATGAAACACAGAAATAGCATCGGGATCGAATACAAAAGGCACAATGCCGACTTAATTAAAAGAAAGGTAACTTATCTATGAGTTTGTGCTTTGAGCCTTTCCTGGGAGAGCAGTATTAGATTCCGATGCACCACAGCAGTTTTACTGTATCCCTTGGCTTTCAAATTGGTGATGAAACGCAGAAATTGCATCGGGATTAAGTACAAAAGGCACAATGCCGTCTTAACTATAGGAAAAGTTACTCATCTATGAGTTTGAGCTCTGAGCCTTTCCTGGGAGAGCAGTATAAGTTTCCGATGCACCGCAGCAGTTTGACTGTATCACTTGGCTTTCAAATTGACGATGAAACACAGAAATTGCATCGGGATTGAATACAAAAGGCACAATGCCGACTTAACTATTACAAAAGTAACTCATCTATGAGTTTGTGCTTTGAGCCTTTCCTGGGAGAGCAGTATTAGATTCCGATGCACCACAGCAGTAGTACTGTATCCCTTGGCTTTCAAATTGACGATGAAACACAGAAACTGCATCGGGATTAAATACAATGTACAATACCGACTTAATTATAAGAAAAGTAACTCATCTATGAGTTTGTGCTTTGAGCCTATCTGGGAGAGCAGTATTAGATTCCGATGCACCACAGCATATTTACTGTATCCCTTGGCTTTCAAATTGAAGATGAAACACAGAAATTGCATCGGGATTGAATACAAATGGCACAATGCCGACTTAAATATAAGAAAAGTAACTCATCTATGAGTTTGTGCTTTGAGCCTTTCATGGGAGAGCTGTATTGGATTCCGATGCACCACAACACATTTACTGTATCCCTTGGCTTTCAAATTGACGATGAAACACAGAAATAGCATTGGGATTGAATACAAAAGGCACAATGTCGACTTAACTATAACAAAAGTAACTCATCTATGAGTATGTGCTTTGAGCCATTCCTGGGAGAGCAGTGTTAGATTCCGATGCACCACAGCAGTTTTACTGTAGCCCTTGGCTTTCAAATTGACGATGATACACAGAAATTGCATCGGGATTGAATAAAAATGGCACAATGCCGACTTAACTATAAGAAAAGTAACTCATCTATGAGTTTGTGCTTTGAGCCTTTCCTGTGAGAGCAGTATTAGATTCCGATGCACCACGGCAGTTTTACTGTATCCCTTGGCCTTCAAATTGACGATGAAACACAGAAATAGCATCGGGGTCGAATACAAAAGGCTCAATGCCGACTTAACTATAAGAAGGGTAACTCATCTATGAATTTGTGCTTTGAGCCTTTCCTGGGAGAGCAGTATTAGATTCCGATGCACCACCGCAGTTTTACTGTATCCCTTGGCCTTCTAATTGACGATGAAACACAGAAATAGCATCGGGATCGAATACAAAAGGCACAATGCCGACTTAACTATAACAAAAGTTACTCATCTATGAGATTGTTTTTTTAGCCTTTCCTGGGAGAGCAGTATTAGATTCCGATGAAACACCGCAGTTTTACTGTATCCCTTGGCCTTCAAATTGATGATGAAACACAGAAATAGCATTGGGATCGAATACAAAAGGCAGAATGCCGACTTAATTATAAGAAAGGTAACTAATCTATGAGTTTGTGCTTTGAGCCTTTCCTGGGAGAGCAGTATTAGATTCCGATGCTCCACAGCAGTTTTACTGTATCCCTTGGCTTTCAAATTGAAGATGAAACGCAGAAATTGCATCGGGGTTGAGTACAAAAGGCACAATGCCAACTTAACTATAGGAAAAGTTACTCATCTATGAGTTTGTGCTTTGAGTCTTTCCTTGGAGAGCAGTATAAGATTCCGATGCACCGCAGCAGTTTTACTGTATCCCTTGGCTTTCAAATTGACGATGAAACACAGAAATTGCATCGGGGTTGAATACAAAAGGCACAATGCCGACTTAACTATAAGAAAAGTAACTCATCTATGAATTTGTGCTTTTAGCCTTTCCTGGGAGAGCAGTATTAGATTCCGATGCACCAAAGCTGTTTTGCTGGATCACTTGGCTTTCAAATTGACGATGAAACATGAAAATTGCATCGGGATTGAATACAAAAGGCACAATGCCGACTTAACTATAAGAAAAGTAACTCATCTATGAGTTTGTGCTTTGAGCCTTTCCTGGGAGAGCAGTATTAGATTCCGATGCTCCACAGCAGTTTTACTGTATCTATTGGCTTTCAAATTGAAGATGAAACGCAGAAATTGCATCGGGGTTGAGTACAAAAGGCACAATGCCAACCTAACTACAGGAAAAGTTACTCATCTAAGAGTTTGTGCTTTGAGCCTTTCCTGGGAGAGCAGTATAAGATTCCGATGCACCGCAGCAGTTTTACTGTATCCCTTGGCTTTCAAATTGACGATGAAACACAGAAATTGCATCGGGGTTGAATACAAAACGCACAATGCCGACTTTATTATGAGAAAAGTAACTCATCTTTGAGATTGTGCTTTTAGCCTTTCCTGGGAGAGCAGTATTAGATTCCGATGCACCACAGCTGTTTTACTGGATCACTTTGCTTTCAAATTGACGATGAAACGCAGAAATTGCATCGGGATTGAATACAAAAGGCACAATGCCGACTTAACTATTACAAAAGTAACTCATCTATGAGTTTGTGCTTTGAGCCTTTCCTGGGAGAGCAGTATTAGATTCCGATGCACCACAGCAGTTGTACTGTATCCCTTGGCTTTCAAATTGACGATGAAACACAGAAACTGCATCGGGATTAAATACAATGTACAATACCGACTTCATTATAAGAAAAGTAACTCATCTATGAGTTTGTGCTTTGAGCCTATCTGGGAGAGCAGTATTAGATTCCGATGCACCACAGCATATTTACTGTATCCCTTGGCTTTCAAATTGACGATGAAACACAGAAATTGCATCGGGGTTGAATACAAAAGGCACAATTCCGTCTTAACTATAGGAAAAGTTACTCATCTATGAGTATGTGCTTTGAGCCTTTCATGGGAGAGCAGTATTGGATTCCAATGCACCGCAGCAGTCTTACTGTATCCCTTGGCCTTCAAATTGACGATGAAACACAGAAATAGCATCGGGATCGAATACAAAAGGCACAATACCGACTTAACTATAAGAAGGGTAACTCATCTATGAGTTTGTGCTTTGAGCCTTTCCTGGGAGAGCAGTATTAGATTCCGATGCACCACCGCAATTTTACTGTATCCCTTGGCCTTCAAATTGACGATGAAACACAGAAATAGCATCGGGATCGAATACAAAAGGCACAATGCCGACTTAACTATAACAAAAGTAACTCATCTATGAGATTGTGCTTTTAGACTTTCCTGGGAGAGCAGTATTAGATTCCGATGCAACACCGCAGTTTTACTGTATCCCTTGGCCTTCAAATTGACGATGAAACACAGAAGTTGCATTGGGATCGAATACAAAAGGCACAATGCCGACTTAATTATAAGAAAGGTAACTAATCTATGAGTTTGTGCTTTGAGCCTTTCCTGGGAGAGTAGTATTAGATTCCGATGCTCCACAGCAGTTTTACTGTATCCCTTGGCTTTCAAATTGAAGATGAAACGCAGAAATTGCATCGGGGATGAGTACAAAAGGCACAATGCCAACTTAACTATAGGTAAAGTTACTCATCTAAGAGTTTGTGCTTTGAGCCTTTCCTGGGAGAGCAGTATAAGATTCCGATGCACCGCAGCAGTTTTACTGTATCCCTAGGCTTTCAAATTGACGATGAAACACAGAAATTGCATCGGGGTTGAATACAAAAGGCACAATGCTGAATTAACTATAAGAAAAGTAACTCATCTATGAATTTGTGCTTTTAGCCTTTCCTGGGAGAACAGTATTAGATTCCGATGCACCAAAACAGTTTTACTGGATCACTTGGCTTTCAATTTGACGATGAAACACAGAAATTGCATCGGGATTGAATACAAAAGGCACAATGCCGACTTAACTATAAGAAAAGTAACTCATCTATGAGTTTGTGCTTTGAGCCTTTCCTGGGAGAGCAGTATTAGATTCCGATGCACCACAGCCAATTTACTGCATAACTTGGCTTTCAAATTGACGATGAAACACAGAAATTGCATCGGGATTAAATACAAAAGGCACAATGCCGACTTTACTAAAAGAAAGTAACTCATCTATGAGTTTGTGCTTTGAGCCCTTCCTGGGAGAGCAGTATTAGATTCCGATGCACCCCAACAGTTTTACTGTATCCCTTGGCTTTCAAATTGACGATGAAACACAGAAATTGCATCGGGATTGAATACAAATGGCACAATAGCGACTTAACTATCAGAAAAGTAAGTCATCTATGAGTTTGTGCTTTGAGCCTTTCCTGGGAGAGCAGTATTAGATTCCGATGCACCACAGCAGTTTTACTGTATCCCTTGGCTTTCAAATTGGTGATGAAACGCAGAAATTGCATCGGGGTCGAGCACAAAAGGCACAATGCCGTCTTAACTATAGGAAAAGTTACTCATCTATGAGTTTGAGCTTTGAGCCTTTCCTGGGAGAGCAGTATTAGATTCCGATGCACCACAGCTGTTTTACTGGATCGCTTTGCTTTCAAATTGACGATGAAACACAGAAATTGCATCGGGATTGAATACAAAATGCACAATGCCGACTTAACTATTACAAAAGTAACTCATCTATGAGATTGTGCTTTTAGCCTTTCCTGGGAGAGCAGTATTAGATTCCGATGCTCCACAGCAGTTTTACTGTATCTATTGGCTTTCAAATTGAAGATGAAACGCAGAAATTGCATCGGGGTTGAGTGCAAAGGGCACAATGCCAACTTAACTACAGGAAAAGTTACTCATCTAAGGGTTTGTGCTTTGAGCCTTTCCTGGGAGAGCAGTATAAGATTCCGATGCACCGCAGCAGTTTTACTGTATCCCTTGGCTTTCAAATTGACGATGAAACACAGAAATTGCATCGGGGTTGAATACAAAACGCACAATGCCGACTTCATTATGAGAAAAGTAACTCATCTTTGAGATTGTGCTTTTAGCCTTTCCTGGGAGAGCAGTATTAGATTCCGATGCACCACAGCTGTTTTACTGGATCACTTTGCTTTCAAATTGACGATGAAACGCAGAAATTGCATCGGGATTGAATACAAAAGGCACAATGCCGACTTAACTATTACAAAAGTAACTCATCTATGAGTTTGTGCTTTGAGCCTTTCCTGGGAGAGCAGTATTAGATTCCGATGCACCACAACAGTTTCACTGTATCCCTTGGCTTTCAAATTGACGATGAAACACAGAAACTGCATCGGGATTAAATACAATGTACAATACCGACTTCATTATAAGAAAAGTAACTCATCTATGAGTTTGTGCTTTGAGCCTATCTGGGAGAGCAGTATTAGATTCCGATGCACCACAGCATATTTACTGTATCCCTTGGCTTTCAAATTGACGATGAAACACAGAAATTGCATTGGGATTGAATACAAAAGGCACAATGCCGACTTAACTGTAACAAAAGTAACTCATCTATGAGTTTGTGCTTTGAGCGATTCCTGGGAGAGCAGTATTAGTTTCCGATGCACCACAGCTGTTTTACTGTATCCCTTGGCTTTCAAATTGACGATGAAACACAGAAATTGCATCGGGATTGAATACAAAAGGCAAAATGCCGACTTAACTATAAGAAAAGTAACTCAACTTTGAGTTTGTGTTTTGAGCCCTTCCTGGGAGAGCAGTATTAGATTCCGATGTACCACAACGGTTTCACTGTATCCCTTGGCTTTCAAATTGACGATGAAACACAGAAATTGCATCGGGATTGAATACAAAAGGCACAATGCCGACCTAACTATAAGAAAGGTAACTCATCTATTAGTTTGTGCTTTGAGCCTTTCCTGGGAGAGCAGTATTAGATTCCGAAGCACCACAGCAAATTTACTGTATCCCTCGGCTTTCAAATTGACGATGAAACACAGAAATTGCATCGGGATTGAATACAAAAGGCACAATGCCGACTTAACTATAAGAAAAGTAACTCATCTATGAGTTTGCGCCTTGAGCCTTTCCTGGGAGAACAGTGTTAGATTCCGATGCACCACAGCAGTTTTACTGTACCACTTGGCTTTCAAATTGACGATGATACACAGAAATTGCATCGGGATTGAATAAAAAGGGCACAATGCCGACTTAAATATAAGAAAAGCAACTCATCTATGAGTTTGTGCTTTGAGCCTTTCCTGTGAGAGCAGTATTAGATTCCGATGCACCGCAGCAGTTTTACTGTATCCCTTGGCTTTCAAATTGACGATGAAACACAGAAATTGCATCGGGATTGAGTACAAAAGGCACAATGCCGACTTAACTATAAGAAAAGTAACTCATCTATGAGTTTGTGCTTTGAGCCTTTCCTGGGAGAGCACTATTAGATTCCGATGCACCACGGCAGTTTTACTGTATCCCTTGGCTTTCAAATTGACGATGAAACACAGAAATAGCATCGGGATCGAATACAAAAGGCTCAATGCCGACTTAACTATAAGAAGGGTAACTCATCTATGAGTTTGTGCTTTGAGCCTTTCCTGGGAGAGCAGTATTGGATTCCAATGCACCGCAGCAGTTTTACTGTATCCCTTGGCTTTGAAATTGACGATGAAACACAGAATCTGCATCGGGATTAAATACAATGTACAATACCGACTTAATTATAAGAAAAGTAACTCATCTATGAGTTTGTGCTTTGAGCCTATCCTGGAAGAGCAGTATTAGATTCTGATGCACCACAGCAGATTTACTGTATCCCTTGGCTTTCAAATTGACGATGAAACACAGAAATTGCATCGGGGTTGAATACAAAAGGCACAATTCCGTCTTAACTATAGGAAAAGTTACTCATCTATGAGTATGTGCTTTGAGCCTTTCCTGGGAGAGCAGTATTGGATTCCAATGCACCTCAGCAGTTTTACTGTATCCCTTGGCCTTCAAATTGACGATGAAACACAGAAATAGCATCGGGATCGAATACAAAAGGCACAATACCGACTTAACTATAAGAAGGGTAACTCATCTATGAGTTTGTGCTTTGAGCCTTTCCTGGGAGAGCAGTATTAGATTCCGATGCACCACCGCAATTTTACTGTATCCCTTGGCCTTCAAATTGACGATGAAACACAGAAATAGCATCGGGATCGAATACAAAAGGCACAATGCCGACTTAACTATAACAAAAGTAACTCATCTATGAGATTGTGCTTTTAGACTTTCCTGGGAGAGCAGTATTAGATTCCGATGCAACACCGCAGTTTTACTGTATCCCTTGGCCTTCAAATTGACAATGAAACACAGAAGTTGCATTGGGATCGAATACAAAAGGCACAATGCCGACTTAATTATAAGAAAGGTAACTAATCTATGAGTTTGTGCTTTGAGCCCTTCCTGGGAGAGCAGTATTAGATTCCGATGCTCCACAGCAGTTTTACTGTATCCCTTGGCTTTCAAATTGAAGATGAAACGCAGAAATTGCATCGGGGATGAGTACAAAAGGCACAATGCCAACTTAACTATAGGTAAAGTTACTCATCTAAGAGTTTGTGCTTTGAGCCTTTCCTGGGAGAGCAGTATAAGATTCCGATGCACCGCAGCAGTTTTACTGTATCCCTTGGCTTTCAAATTGACGATGAAACACAGAAATTGCATCGGGGTTGAATACAAAAGGCACAATGCCGAATTAACTATAAGAAAAGTAACTCATCTATGAATTTGTGCTTTTAGCCTTTCCTGGGAGAACAGTATTAGATTCCGATGCACCAAAGCAGTTTTACTGGATCACTTGGCTTTCAAATTGACGATGAAACACAGAAATTGCATCGGGATTGAATACAAAAGGCACAATGCCGACTTAACTATAAGAAAAGTAACTCATCTATGAGTTTGTGCTTTGAGCCTTTCCTGGGAGAGCAGTATTAGATTCCGATGCACCACAGCCAATTTACTGGATCACTTGGCTTTCAAATTGACGATGAAACACAGAAATTGCATCGGGATTAAATACAAAAGGCACAATGCCGACTTTACTAAAAGAAAGTAACTCATCTATGAGTTTGTGCTTTGAGCCCTTCCTGGGAGAGCAGTATTAGATTCCGATGCACCCCAACAGTTTTACTGTATCCCTTGGCTTTCAAATTGACGATGAAACACAGAAATTGCATCGGGATTGAATACAAATGGCACAATAGCGACTTAACTATCAGAAAAGTAAGTCACCTATGAGTTTGTGCTTTGAGCCTTTCCTGGGAGAGCAGTATTAGATTCCGATGCACCACAGCAGTTTTACTGTATCCCTTGGCTTTCAAATTGGTGATGAAACGCAGAAATTGCATCGGGGTCGAGTACAAAAGGCACAATGCCGTCTTAACTATAGGAAAAGTTACTCATCTATGAGTTTGAGCTTTGAGCCTTTCCTGGGAGAGCAGTATTAGATTCCGATGCACCACAGCTGTTTTACTGTATCCCTTGGCTTTCAAATTGACGATGAAACACAGAAATTGCATCGGGATTGAATACAAAAGGCAAAATGCCGACTTAACAATAAGAAAAGTAACTCATCTTTGAGTTTGTGTTTTGAGCCCTTCCTGGGAGAGCAGTATTAGATTCCGATGTACCACAACGGTTTCACTGTATCCCTTGGCTTTCAAATTAACGATGAAACACAGAAATTGCATCGGGATTGAATACAAAAGGCACAATGCCGACCTAACTATAAGAAAGGTAACTCATCTATTAGTTTGTTCTTTGAGCCTTTCCTGGGAGAGCGGTATTAGATTCCGATGCACCACAGCAAATTTACTGTATCCCTCGGCTTTCAAATTGACGATGAAACACAGAAATTGCATCGGGATTGAATACAAAAGGCACAATGCCGACTTAACTATAAGAAAAGTAACTCATCTATGAGTTTGCGCCTTGAGCCTTTCGTGGGAGAGCAGTGTTAGATTCCGATGCACCACAGCAGTTTTACTGTAGCCCTTGGCATTCAAATTGACGATGATACACAGAAATTGCATCGGGATTGAATAAAAATGGCACCATGCCGACTTAACTATAAGAAAAGTAACTCATCTATGAGTTTGTGCTTTGAGCCTTTCATGGGAGAGCAGTATTGGATTCCGATGCACCACAACACATTTACTGTATCCCTTGCCTTTCAAATTGACGACGAAACACAGAAATTGCATTGGGATTGAATACAAAAGGCACAATGCCGACTTAACTATTATAAAAGTAACTCATCTATGAGTTTGTGCTTTGAGCCATTCCTGGGAGAGCAGTATTAGTTTCCGATGCACCACAGCTGTTTTACTGTATCCCTTGGCTTTCAAATTGACGACGAAACACAGAAATTGCATCGGGATTAAATATAATGCACAATACCGACTTAATTATAAGAATAGTAACTCATCTATGAGTTTGTGTTTGAGTCTATCCTGGGAGAGCAGTATTAGATTCCGATGCACCACCGCAGTTTTACTGTATCACTTGGCCTTCAAATTGACGATGAAACACAGAAATTGTATTGGGATTGAATACAAAAGGCACAATGCCGACAAAATTATAAGAAAAATAACTCATCTATGAGTTTGTACTTTGAGGCTTTCCTGGGAGAGCAGTATAGGATTCTGATGCACCACAACAGACTTACTGTATCCCTTGGCTTTCAAATTGACGATGAACACAGAAATTGCATCGGGATTGAATACAAAAGGCACAATGCCGACTTAACTATAAGAAAAGTAACTCATCTTTGAGTTTGTGTTTTGAGCCATTCCTGGGAGAGCAGTATTAGAGTCCGATGCACCACAGCAAATTTACTGTATCCCTCGGCTTTCAAATTGACGATGAAACACAGAAATTGCATCGGGATTCAATACAATAGGCACAATGCCGACTTAACTATAAGAAAAGTAACTCATCTATGAGTTTGCGCTTTGAGCCTTTCCTGGGAGAGCAGTATTAGATTCCGATGAAACACCGCAGTTTTACTGTATCCCTTGGCCTTCAAATTGATGATGAAACACAGAAATAGCATTGGGATCGAATACAAAAGGCAGAATGCCGACTTAATTATAAGAAAGGTAACTAATCTATGAGTTTGTGCTTTGAGCCTTTCCTGGGAGAGCAGTATTAGATTCCGATGCTCCACAGCAGTTTTACTGTATCCCTTGGCTTTCAAATTGAAGATGAAACGCAGAAATTGCATCGGGGTTGAGTACAAAAGGCACAATGCCAACTTAACTATAGGAAAAGTTACTCATCTATGAGTTTGTGCTTTGAGTCTTTCCTTGGAGAGCAGTATAAGATTCCGATGCACCGCAGCAGTTTTACTGTATCCCTTGGCTTTCAAATTGACGATGAAACACAGAAATTGCATCGGGGTTGAATACAAAAGGCACAATGCCGACTTAACTATAAGAAAAGTAACTCATCTATGAATTTGTGCTTTTAGCCTTTCCTGGGAGAGCAGTATTAGATTCCGATGCACCAAAGCTGTTTTGCTGGATCACTTGGCTTTCAAATTGACGATGAAACATGAAAATTGCATCGGGATTGAATACAAAAGGCACAATGCCGACTTAACTATAAGAAAAGTAACTCATCTATGAGTTTGTGCTTTGAGCCTTTCCTGGGAGAGCAGTATTAGATTCCGATGCTCCACAGCAGTTTTACTCTATCTATTGGCTTTCAAATTGAAGATGAAACGCAGAAATTGCATCGGGGTTGAGTACAAAAGGCACATTGCCAACCTAACTACAGGAAAAGTTACTCATCTAAGAGTTTGTGCTTTGAGCCTTTCCTGGGAGAGCAGTATTAGATTCCGATGCACCACGGCAGTTGTACTGTATCCCTTGGCTTTCAAATTGACGATGAAACACAGAAACTGCATCGGGATTAAATACAATGTACAATACCGACTTCATTATAAGAAAAGTAACTCATCTATGAGTTTGTGCTTTGAGCCTATCTGGGAGAGCAGTATTAGATTCCGATGCACCACAGCATATTTACTGTATCCCTTGGCTTTCAAATTGACGATGAAACACAGAAATTGCATCGGGGTTGAATACAAAAGGCACAATTCCGTCTTAACTATAGGAAAAGTTACTCATCTATGAGTATGTGCTTTGAGCCTTTCATGGGAGAGCAGTATTGGATTCCAATGCACCGCAGCAGTCTTACTGTATCCCTTGGCCTTCAAATTGACGATGAAACACAGAAATAGCATCGGGATCGAATACAAAAGGCACAATACCGACTTAACTATAAGAAGGGTAACTCATCTATGAGTTTGTGCTTTGAGCCTTTCCTGGGAGAGCAGTATTAGATTCCGATGCACCACCGCAATTTTACTGTATCCCTTGGCCTTCAAATTGACGATGAAACACAGAAATAGCATTGGGATCGAATACAAAAGGCAGAATGCCGACTTAATTATAAGAAAGGTAACTAATCTATGAGTTTGTGCTTTGAGCCTTTCCTGGGAGAGCAGTATTAGATTCCGATGCTCCACAGCTGTTTTACTGTATCCCTTGGCTTTCAAATTGAAGATGAAACGCAGAAATTGCATCGGGGTTGAGTACAAAAGGCACAATGCCAACTTAACTATAGGAAAAGTTACTCATCTATGAGTTTGAGCTCTGAGCCTTTCCTGGGAGAGCAGTATAAGTTTCCGATGCACCGCAGCAGTTTGACTGTATCACTTGGCTTTCAAATTGACGATGAAACACAGAAATTGCATCGGGATTGAATACAAAAGGCACAATGCCGACTTAATTATAACAAAAGTAACTCATCTTTGAGATTGTGCTTTTAGCCTTTCCTGGGAGAGCAGTATTAGATTCCGATGCACCACAGCTGTTTTACTGGATCACTTTGCTTTCAAATTGACGATGAAACGCAGTAATTGCATCGGGATTGAATACAAAAGGCACAATGCCGACTTAACTATTACAAAAGTAACTCATCTATGAGTTTGTGCTTTGAGCCTTTCCTGGGAGAGCAGTATTAGATTCCGATGCACCACAGCAGTAGTACTGTATCCCTTGGCTTTCAAATTGACGATGAAACACAGAAACTGCATCGGGATTAAATACAATGTACAATACCGACTTAATTATAAGAAAAGTAACTCATCTATGAGTTTGTGCTTTGAGCCTATCTGGGAGAGCAGTATTAGATTCCGATGCACCACAGCATATTTACTGTATCCCTTGGCTTTCAAATTGAAGATGAAACACAGAAATTGCATCGGGATTGAATACAAATGGCACAATGCCGACTTAAATATAAGAAAAGTAACTCATCTATGAGTTTGTGCTTTGAGCCTTTCATGGGAGAGCTGTATTGGATTCCGATGCACCACAACACATTTACTGTATCCCTTGGCTTTCAAATTGACGATGAAACACAGAAATAGCATTGGGATTGAATACAAAAGGCACAATGTCGACTTAACTATAACAAAAGTAACTCATCTATGAGTATGTGCTTTGAGCCATTCCTGGGAGAGCAGTATTAGTTTCCGATGCACCAAAGCTGTTTTACTGTATCCCTCGGCTTTCAAATTGACGATGAAACACAGAAATTGCATCGGGATTGAATACAAAATGCACAATGCCGACTTAACTATAAGAAAAGTAACTCATCTATGAGTTTGCGCCTTGAGCCTTTCCTGGGAGAGCAGTGTTAGATTCCGATGCACCACAGCAGTTTTACTGTAGCCCTTGGCTTTCAAATTGACGATGATACACAGAAATTGCATCGGGATTGAATAAAAATGGCACAATGCCGACTTAACTATAAGAAAAGTAACTCATCTATGAGTTTGTGCTTTGAGCCTTTCCTGTGAGAGCAGTATTAGATTCCGATGCACCACGGCAGTTTTACTGTATCCCTTGGCCTTCAAATTGACGATGAAACACAGAAATAGCATCGGGGTCGAATACAAAAGGCTCAATGCCGACTTAACTATAAGAAGGGTAACTCATCTATGAATTTGTGCTTTGAGCCTTTCCTGGGAGAGCAGTATTAGATTCCGATGCACCACCGCAGTTTTACTGTATCCCTTGGCCTTCTAATTGACGATGAAACACAGAAATAGCATCGGGATCGAATACAAAAGGCACAATGCCGACTTAACTATAACAAAAGTTACTCATCTATGAGATTGTTTTTTTAGCCTTTCCTGGGAGAGCAGTATTAGATTCCGATGAAACACCGCAGTTTTACTGTATCCCTTGGCCTTCAAATTGATGATGAAACACAGAAATAGCATTGGGATCGAATACAAAAGGCAGAATGCCGACTTAATTATAAGAAAGGTAACTAATCTATGAGTTTGTGCTTTGAGCCTTTCCTGGGAGAGCAGTATTAGATTCCGATGCTCCACAGCAGTTTTACTGTATCCCTTGGCTTTCAAATTGAAGATGAAACGCAGAAATTGCATCGGGGTTGAGTACAAAAGGCACAATGCCAACTTAACTATAGGAAAAGTTACTCATCTATGAGTTTGTGCTTTGAGTCTTTCCTTGGAGAGCAGTATAAGATTCCGATGCACCGCAGCAGTTTTACTGTATCCCTTGGCTTTCAAATTGACGATGAAACACAGAAATTGCATCGGGGTTGAATACAAAAGGCACAATGCCGACTTAACTATAAGAAAAGTAACTCATCTATGAATTTGTGCTTTTAGCCTTTCCTGGGAGAGCAGTATTAGATTCCGATGCACCAAAGCTGTTTTGCTGGATCACTTGGCTTTCAAATTGACGATGAAACATGAAAATTGCATCGGGATTGAATACAAAAGGCACAATGCCGACTTAACTATAAGAAAAGTAACTCATCTATGAGTTTGTGCTTTGAGCCTTTCCTGGGAGAGCAGTATTAGATTCCGATGCTCCACAGCAGTTTTACTGTATCTATTGGCTTTCAAATTGAAGATGAAACGCAGAAATTGCATCGGGGTTGAGTACAAAAGGCACAATGCCAACCTAACTACAGGAAAAGTTACTCATCTAAGAGTTTGTGCTTTGAGCCTTTCCTGGGAGAGCAGTATAAGATTCCGATGCACCGCAGCAGTTTTACTGTATCCCTTGGCTTTCAAATTGACGATGAAACACAGAAATTGCATCGGGGTTGAATACAAAACGCACAATGCCGACTTTATTATGAGAAAAGTAACTCATCTTTGAGATTGTGCTTTTAGCCTTTCCTGGGAGAGCAGTATTAGATTCCGATGCACCACAGCTGTTTTACTGGATCACTTTGCTTTCAAATTGACGATGAAACGCAGAAATTGCATCGGGATTGAATACAAAAGGCACAATGCCGACTTAACTATTACAAAAGTAACTCATCTATGAGTTTGTGCTTTGAGCCTTTCCTGGGAGAGCAGTATTAGATTCCGATGCACCACAGCAGTTGTACTGTATCCCTTGGCTTTCAAATTGACGATGAAACACAGAAACTGCATCGGGATTAAATACAATGTACAATACCGACTTCATTATAAGAAAAGTAACTCATCTATGAGTTTGTGCTTTGAGCCTATCTGGGAGAGCAGTATTAGATTCCGATGCACCACAGCATATTTACTGTATCCCTTGGCTTTCAAATTGACGATGAAACACAGAAATTGCATCGGGGTTGAATACAAAAGGCACAATTCCGTCTTAACTATAGGAAGAGTTACTCATCTATGAGTATGTGCTTTGAGCCTTTCATGGGAGAGCAGTATTGGATTCCAATGCACCGCAGCAGTCTTACTGTATCCCTTGGCCTTCAAATTGACGATGAAACACAGAAATAGCATCGGGATCGAATACAAAAGGCACAATACCGACTTAACTATAAGAAGGGTAACTCATCTATGAGTTTGTGCTTTGAGCCTTTCCTGGGAGAGCAGTATTAGATTCCGATGCACCACCGCAATTTTACTGTATCCCTTGGCCTTCAAATTGACGATGAAACACAGAAATAGCATCGGGATCGAATACAAAAGGCACAATGCCGACTTAACTATAACAAAAGTAACTCATCTATGAGATTGTGCTTTTAGACTTTCCTGGGAGAGCAGTATTAGATTCCGATGCAACACCGCAGTTTTACTGTATCCCTTGGCCTTCAAATTGACGATGAAACACAGAAGTTGCATTGGGATCGAATACAAAAGGCACAATGCCGACTTAATTATAAGAAAGGTAACTAATCTATGAGTTTGTGCTTTGAGCCTTTCCTGGGAGAGTAGTATTAGATTCCGATGCTCCACAGCAGTTTTACTGTATCCCTTGGCTTTCAAATTGAAGATGAAACGCAGAAATTGCATCGGGGATGAGTACAAAAGGCACAATGCCAACTTAACTATAGGTAAAGTTACTCATCTAAGAGTTTGTGCTTTGAGCCTTTCCTGGGAGAGCAGTATAAGATTCCGATGCACCGCAGCAGTTTTACTGTATCCCTAGGCTTTCAAATTGACGATGAAACACAGAAATTGCATCGGGGTTGAATACAAAAGGCACAATGCTGAATTAACTATAAGAAAAGTAACTCATCTATGAATTTGTGCTTTTAGCCTTTCCTGGGAGAACAGTATTAGATTCCGATGCACCAAAGCAGTTTTACTGGATCACTTGGCTTTCAATTTGACGATGAAACACAGAAATTGCATCGGGATTGAATACAAGAGGCACAATGCCGACTTAACTATAAGAAAAGTAACTCATCTATGAGTTTGTGCTTTGAGCCTTTCCTGGGAGAGCAGTATTAGATTCCGATGCACCACAGCCAATTTACTGGATAACTTGGCTTTCAAATTGACGATGAAACACAGAAATTGCATCGGGATTAAATACAAAAGGCACAATGCCGACTTTACTAAAAGAAAGTAACTCATCTATGAGTTTGTGCTTTGAGCCCTTCCTGGGAGAGCAGTATTAGATTCCGATGCACCCCAACAGTTTTACTGTATCCCTTGGCTTTCAAATTGACGATGAAACACAGAAATTGCATCGGGATTGAATACAAATGGCACAATAGCGACTTAACTATCAGAAAAGTAAGTCATCTATGAGTTTGTGCTTTGAGCCTTTCCTGGGAGAGCAGTATTAGATTCCGATGCACCACAGCAGTTTTACTGTATCCCTTGGCTTTCAAATCGGTGATGAAACGCAGAAATTGCATCGGGGTCGAGCACAAAAGGCACAATGCCGTCTTAACTATAGGAAAAGTTACTCATCTATGAGTTTGAGCTTTGAGCCTTTCCTGGGAGAGCAGTATTAGATTCCGATGCACCACAGCTGTTTTACTGGATCGCTTTGCTTTCAAATTGACGATGAAACACAGAAATTGCATCGGGATTGAATACAAAATGCACAATGCCGACTTAACTATTACAAAAGTAACTCATCTATGAGATTGTGCTTTTAGCCTTTCCTGGGAGAGCAGTATTAGATTCCGATGCTCCACAGCAGTTTTACTGTATCTATTGGCTTTCAAATTGAAGATGAAACGCAGAAATTGCATCGGGGTTGAGTGCAAAGGGCACAATGCCAACTTAACTACAGGAAAAGTTACTCATCTAAGGGTTTGTGCTTTGAGCCTTTCCTGGGAGAGCAGTATAAGATTCCGATGCACCGCAGCAGTTTTACTGTATCCCTTGGCTTTCAAATTGACGATGAAACACAGAAATTGCATCGGGGTTGAATACAAAACGCACAATGCCGACTTCATTATGAGAAAAGTAACTCATCTTTGAGATTGTGCTTTTAGCCTTTCCTGGGAGAGCAGTATTAGATTCCGATGCACCACAGCTGTTTTACTGGATCACTTTGCTTTCAAATTGACGATGAAACGCAGAAATTGCATCGGGATTGAATACAAAAGGCACAATGCCGACTTAACTATTACAAAAGTAACTCATCTATGAGTTTGTGCTTTGAGCCTTTCCTGGGAGAGCAGTATTAGATTCCGATGCACCACAACAGTTTCACTGTATCCCTTGGCTTTCAAATTGACGATGAAACACAGAAACTGCATCGGGATTAAATACAATGTACAATACCGACTTCATTATAAGAAAAGTAACTCATCTATGAGTTTGTGCTTTGAGCCTATCTGGGAGAGCAGTATTAGATTCCGATGCACCACAGCATATTTACTGTATCCCTTGGCTTTCAAATTGACGATGAAACACAGAAATTGCATTGGGATTGAATACAAAAGGCACAATGCCGACTTAACTGTAACAAAAGTAACTCATCTATGAGTTTGTGCTTTGAGCGATTCCTGGGAGAGCAGTATTAGTTTCCGATGCACCACAGCTGTTTTACTGTATCCCTTGGCTTTCAAATTGACGATGAAACACAGAAATTGCATCGGGATTGAATACAAAAGGCAAAATGCCGACTTAACTATAAGAAAAGTAACTCATCTTTGAGTTTGTGTTTTGAGCCCTTCCTGGGAGAGCAGTATTAGATTCCGATGTACCACAACGGTTTCACTGTATCCCTTGGCTTTCAAATTGACGATGAAACACAGAAATTGCATCGGGATTGAATACAAAAGGCACAATGCCGACCTAACTATAAGAAAGGTAACTCATCTATTAGTTTGTGCTTTGAGCCTTTCCTGGGAGAGCAGTATTAGATTCCGAAGCACCACAGCAAATTTACTGTATCCCTCGGCTTTCAAATTGACGATGAAACACAGAAATTGCATCGGGATTGAATACAAAAGGCACAATGCCGACTTAACTATAAGAAAAGTAACTCATCTATGAGTTTGCGCCTTGAGCCTTTCCTGGGAGAACAGTGTTAGATTCCGATGCACCACAGCAGTTTTACTGTACCACTTGGCTTTCAAATTGACGATGATACACAGAAATTGCATCGGGATTGAATAAAAAGGGCACAATGCCGACTTAACTATAAGAAAAGCAACTCATCTATGAGTTTGTGCTTTGAGCCTTTCCTGTGAGAGCAGTATTAGATTCCGATGCACCGCAGCAGTTTTACTGTATCCCTTGGCTTTCAAATTGACGATGAAACACAGAAATTGCATCGGGATTGAGTACAAAAGGCACAATGCCGACTTAACTATAAGAAAAGTAACTCATCTATGAGTTTGTGCTTTGAGCCTTTCCTGGGAGAGCACTATTAGATTCCGATGCACCACGGCAGTTTTACTGTATCCCTTGGCTTTCAAATTGACGATGAAACACAGAAATAGCATCGGGATCGAATACAAAAGGCTCAATGCCGACTTAACTATAAGAAGGGTAACTCATCTATGAGTTTGTGCTTTGAGCCTTTCCTGGGAGAGCAGTATTGGATTCCAATGCACCGCAGCAGTTTTACTGTATCCCTTGGCTTTGAAATTGACGATGAAACACAGAATCTGCATCGGGATTAAATACAATGTACAATACCGACTTAATTATAAGAAAAGTAACTCATCTATGAGTTTGTGCTTTGAGCCTATCCTGGAAGAGCAGTATTAGATTCTGATGCACCACAGCAGATTTACTGTATCCCTTGGCTTTCAAATTGACGATGAAACACAGAAATTGCATCGGGGTTGAATACAAAAGGCACAATTCCGTCTTAACTATAGGAAAAGTTACTCATCTATGAGTATGTGCTTTGAGCCTTTCCTGGGAGAGCAGTATTGGATTCCAATGCACCTCAGCAGTTTTACTGTATCCCTTGGCCTTCAAATTGACGATGAAACACAGAAATAGCATCGGGATCGAATACAAAAGGCACAATACCGACTTAACTATAAGAAGGGTAACTCATCTATGAGTTTGTGCTTTGAGCCTTTCCTGGGAGAGCAGTATTAGATTCCGATGCACCACCGCAATTTTACTGTATCCCTTGGCCTTCAAATTGACGATGAAACACAGAAATAGCATCGGGATCGAATACAAAAGGCACAATGCCGACTTAACTATAACAAAAGTAACTCATCTATGAGATTGTGCTTTTAGACTTTCCTGGGAGAGCAGTATTAGATTCCGATGCAACACCGCAGTTTTACTGTATCCCTTGGCCTTCAAATTGACAATGAAACACAGAAGTTGCATTGGGATCGAATACAAAAGGCACAATGCCGACTTAATTATAAGAAAGGTAACTAATCTATGAGTTTGTGCTTTGAGCCCTTCCTGGGAGAGCAGTATTAGATTCCGATGCTCCACAGCAGTTTTACTGTATCCCTTGGCTTTCAAATTGAAGATGAAACGCAGAAATTGCATCGGGGATGAGTACAAAAGGCACAATGCCAACTTAACTATAGGTAAAGTTACTCATCTAAGAGTTTGTGCTTTGAGCCTTTCCTGGGAGAGCAGTATAAGATTCCGATGCACCGCAGCAGTTTTACTGTATCCCTTGGCTTTCAAATTGACGATGAAACACAGAAATTGCATCGGGGTTGAATACAAAAGGCACAATGCCGAATTAACTATAAGAAAAGTAACTCATCTATGAATTTGTGCTTTTAGCCTTTCCTGGGAGAACAGTATTAGATTCCGATGCACCAAAGCAGTTTTACTGGATCACTTGGCTTTCAAATTGACGATGAAACACAGAAATTGCATCGGGATTGAATACAAAAGGCACAATGCCGACTTAACTATAAGAAAAGTAACTCATCTATGAGTTTGTGCTTTGAGCCTTTCCTGGGAGAGCAGTATTAGATTCCGATGCACCACAGCCAATTTACTGGATCACTTGGCTTTCAAATTGACGATGAAACACAGAAATTGCATCGGGATTAAATACAAAAGGCACAATGCCGACTTTACTAAAAGAAAGTAACTCATCTATGAGTTTGTGCTTTGAGCCCTTCCTGGGAGAGCAGTATTAGATTCCGATGCACCCCAACAGTTTTACTGTATCCCTTGGCTTTCAAATTGACGATGAAACACAGAAATTGCATCGGGATTGAATACAAATGGCACAATAGCGACTTAACTATCAGAAAAGTAAGTCACCTATGAGTTCGTGCTTTGAGCCTTTCCTGGGAGAGCAGTATTAGATTCCGATGCACCACAGCAGTTTTACTGTATCCCTTGGCTTTCAAATTGGTGATGAAACGCAGAAATTGCATCGGGGTCGAGTACAAAAGGCACAATGCCGTCTTAACTATAGGAAAAGTTACTCATCTATGAGTTTGAGCTTTGAGCCTTTCCTGGGAGAGCAGTATTAGATTCCGATGCACCACAGCTGTTTTACTGTATCCCTTGGCTTTCAAATTGACGATGAAACACAGAAATTGCATCGGGATTGAATACAAAAGGCAAAATGCCGACTTAACAATAAGAAAAGTAACTCATCTTTGAGTTTGTGTTTTGAGCCCTTCCTGGGAGAGCAGTATTAGATTCCGATGTACCACAACGGTTTCACTGTATCCCTTGGCTTTCAAATTAACGATGAAACACAGAAATTGCATCGGGATTGAATACAAAAGGCACAATGCCGACCTAACTATAAGAAAGGTAACTCATCTATTAGTTTGTTCTTTGAGCCTTTCCTGGGAGAGCGGTATTAGATTCCGATGCACCACAGCAAATTTACTGTATCCCTCGGCTTTCAAATTGACGATGAAACACAGAAATTGCATCGGGATTGAATACAAAAGGCACAATGCCGACTTAACTATAAGAAAAGTAACTCATCTATGAGTTTGCGCCTTGAGCCTTTCGTGGGAGAGCAGTGTTAGATTCCGATGCACCACAGCAGTTTTACTGTAGCCCTTGGCATTCAAATTGACGATGATACACAGAAATTGCATCGGGATTGAATAAAAATGGCACCATGCCGACTTAACTATAAGAAAAGTAACTCATCTATGAGTTTGTGCTTTGAGCCTTTCATGGGAGAGCAGTATTGGATTCCGATGCACCACAACACATTTACTGTATCCCTTGCCTTTCAAATTGACGACGAAACACAGAAATTGCATTGGGATTGAATACAAAAGGCACAATGCCGACTTAACTATTATAAAAGTAACTCATCTATGAGTTTGTGCTTTGAGCCATTCCTGGGAGAGCAGTATTAGTTTCCGATGCACCACAGCTGTTTTACTGTATCCCTTGGCTTTCAAATTGACGACGAAACACAGAAATTGCATCGGGATTAAATATAATGCACAATACCGACTTAATTATAAGAATAGTAACTCATCTATGAGTTTGTGTTTGAGTCTATCCTGGGAGAGCAGTATTAGATTCCGATGCACCACCGCAGTTTTACTGTATCACTTGGCCTTCAAATTGACGATGAAACACAGAAATTGTATTGGGATTGAATACAAAAGGCACAATGCCGACAAAATTATAAGAAAAATAACTCATCTATGAGTTTGTACTTTGAGGCTTTCCTGGGAGAGCAGTATAGGATTCTGATGCACCACAACAGACTTACTGTATCCCTTGGCTTTCAAATTGACGATGAACACAGAAATTGCATCGGGATTGAATACAAAAGGCACAATGCCGACTTAACTATAAGAAAAGTAACTCATCTTTGAGTTTGTGTTTTGAGCCATTCCTGGGAGAGCAGTATTAGAGTCCGATGCACCACAGCAAATTTACTGTATCCCTCGGCTTTCAAATTGACGATGAAACACAGAAATTGCATCGGGATTCAATACAATAGGCACAATGCCGACTTAACTATAAGAAAAGTAACTCATCTATGAGTTTGCGCATTGAGCCTTTCCTGGGAGAGCAGTATTAGATTCCGATGCACCACCGCAGTTTTACTGTATCCATGTCTCTCAAATTGATGATGAAACACAGAAATTGCATCGGGATCGAATACAAAAGGCACAATGCGGTCTTAACTATAAGAAAAGGAACTCATCTATGAGTTTGTGCTTTGAGCCTATTCTGGGAGAGCAGTATTAGTTTCCGATGCACCAAAGCTGTTTTAATGTATCCCTTGGCTTTCAAATTGACGACGAAACACAGAAATTGCATCGGGATTAAATATAATGCACAATACCGACTTAATTATAAGAATAGTAACTCATCTATGAGTTTGTGTTTGAGTCTATCCTGGGAGAGCAATATTAGATTCCGATGCACCACCGCAGTTTTACTGTATCACTTGGCCTTCAAATTGACGATGAAACACAGAAATTGTATCGGGATTGAATACAAAAGGCACAATGCCGACAAAATTATAAGAAAAATAACTCATCTATGAGTTTGTGCTTTGAGGCTTTCCTGGGAGAGCAGTATTGGATTCTGATGCACCACAACAGACTTACTGTATCCCTTGGCTTTCAAATTGACGATGAACACAGAAATTGCATCGGGATTGAATACAAAAGGCACAATGCCGACTTAACTATACGAAAAGTTACTCATGTTTGAGTTTGTGTTTTGAGCCATTCCTGGGAGAGCAGTATTAGATTCCGATGCACCACAACAGTTTCACTGTATCCCTTGGCTTTCAAATTGACGATGAAACACAGAAATTGCATCGGGATTGAATACAAAAGCACAATGCCGACTAAACTATAAGAAAGGTAACTCATCTATGAGTTTGTGCTTTGAGCCTTTCCTGGGAGAGCAGTATTAGAGTCCGATGCACCACAGCGAATTTACTGTATCCCTCGGCTTTCAAATTGACGATGAAACACAGAAATTGCATCGGGATTCAATACAAAAGGCAGAATGCCGACTTAACTATAAGAAAAGTAACTCATCTATGAGTTTGCGCTTTGAGCCTTTCCTGGGAGAGCAGTATTAGATTCCGATGCACCACCGCAGTTTTACTGTATCCATGTCTCTCAAATTGACGATGAAACACAGAAATTGCATCGGGATCGAATACAAAAGGCACAATGCGGACTTAACTATAAGAAAAGGAACTCATCTATGAGATTGTGCTTTTAGCCTTTCCTGGGAGAGCAGTATTAGATTCCGATGCAACACCGCAGTTTTACTGTATCCCTTGGCCTTCAAATTGACGATGAAACACAGAAATTGCATCGGGATTGAATACAAATGGCACAATGCCGACTTAACTATAAGAAAAGTAACTCATCTATGAGTTTGTGCTTTGAGCCTTTCCTGTGAGAGCAGTATTAGATTCCGATGCACCACCGCAGTTTTACTGTATCCCTTGGCCATCAAATTGACGATGAAACACAGAAATAGCATCGGAATCGAATACAAAAGGCACAATGCCGACTTAATTATAAGAAAGGTATCTTATCTATGAGTTTGTGCTTTGAGCCTTTCCTGGGAGAGCAGTATTAGATTCCGATGCACCACAGCAGTTTTACTGTATCCCTTGGCTTTCAAATTGATGATGAAACGCAGAAATTGCATCGGGGTTGAGTACAAAAGGCACAATGCCGTCTTAACTATAGGAAAAGTTACTCATCTATGAGTTTGAGCTTTGAGCCTTTCCTGGGAGAGCAGTATAATATTCCGATGCACTGCAGCAGTTTTACTGTATCCCTTGGCTTGCAAATTGACGATGAAACACAGAAATTGCATCGGGATTGAATACAAAAGGCACAATGCCGACTTAAACATAAGAAAAGTAACACATCTATGAGATTGTGCTTTTAGCCTTTCCTGGGAGAGCAGTATTAGATTCCGATGCACCACAGCGGTTTTACTGGATCACTTTGCTTTCAAATTGACAATGAAACACAGAAATTGCATTGGGATTGAATACAAAAGGCACAATGCCGACTTAACTATAACAAAAGTAACTCATCTATGAGTTTGTGCATTGAGCATTTCCTGGGAGAGCAGTATTAGTTTCCGATGCACCACAGCTGTTTTACTGTATCCCTTGGATTTCAAATTGACGATGAAACACAGAAATTGCATAGGGATTAAATACAATGCACTATACCGACTTAATTATAAGAAAAGTAACTCATCTATGAGTTTGTGCTTTGAGCCTATCCTGGGAGAGCAGTATTAGATTCCGATGCACCACCGCGGATTTACTGTATCCCTTGGCCTTCAAATTGACGATGAAACACAGAAATAACATCGGGTTCGAATACAAAAGTCACAATGGCGACAAAATTATAATAAAAGTAACTCATCTATGAGTTTGTGCTTTGAGGCTTTCCTGGGAGAGCAGTATTGGATTCCGATGCACACAACAGATTTACTGTATCCCTTGGCTTTCAAATTGACGATGAAACACAGAAATTGCATCGGGATTGAATACAAAAGGCACAATGCCGACTTAACTATAAGAAAAGTAACTCATCTTTGAGTTTGTGTTTTGAGCCCTTCCTGGGAGAGCAGTATTAGATTCCGATGCTCCACAACAGTTTCACTGTATCCCTTGGCTTTCAAATTGACGGTGAAACACAGAAATTGCATCGGGATTGAATTCAAAAGGCACAATGCCGACTTAACTATAAGAAAAGTAACTCATCTATGAGTTTCTGCTTTGAGCCTTTCCTGGGAGAGCAGTATTAGATTCCGATGCATCACAGCAGTTTTACTGTACCTCTTGGCTTTCAAATTGACGATGATACACAGAAATTATATCGGGATTGAATAAAAATGGCATAATGCTGACTTAACTATAAGAAAAGTAACTCATCTATGAGTTTGCGCTTTGAGCCTTTCCTGTGAGAGCAGTATTAGATTCCGATGCACCGCAGCAGTTTTACTGTATCCCTTGGCTTTCAAATTGACGACGAAACACAGAAATTGCATCGGGATTGAGTACAAAAGGCACAATGCCGACTTAACTATAAGAAAAGTAACTCATCTATGAGTTTGTGCTTTGAGCCTTTCCTGGGAGAGCAGTATTAGATTCCGATGCACCACGGCAGTTTTACTGTATCCCTTGGCCTTCAAATTGACAATGAAACACAGAAATAGCATCGTGATCGAATAAAAAAGGCTCAATGCCGACTTAACTGTAAGAAGGGTAACTCATCTATGAGTTTGTGCTTTGAGCCTTTCCTGGGAGAGCAGCATTAGATTCCGATGCACCACCGCAGTTTTACTGTATCCCTTGGCCTTCAAATTGACGATGAAACACAGAAATTGCATCGGGATCGAATACAAAAGGCACAATGCCGACTTAACTATAAGAAAAGTAACTCATCTATGAGATTGTGCTTTTAGCCTTTCCTGGGAGAGCAGTATTAGATTCCGATGCACCGCAGCAGTTTTACTGTATCCCTTGGCTTTCAAATTGACAATGAAACACAGAAATTGCATTGGGATTGAATACAAAAGGCACAATGCCGACTTAGCTATAACAAAAGTAACTCATCTATGAGTTTGTGCTTTGAGCCTTTCCTGGGAGAGCAGTATTAGTTTCCGATGCAGCACAGCTGTTTTACTGTATCCCTTGGATTTCAAATTGACGATGAAACACAGAAATTGCATCGGGATTAAATACAATGCACAATACCGACTTAATTATAAGAAAAGTAACTCATCTATGAGTTTGTGCTTTGAGCCTATCCTGGGAGAGCAGTATTAGATTCCGATGCACCACCGCGGATTTACTGTATCCCTTGGCCTTCAAATTGACGATGAAACACAGAAATAACATCGGGATCGAATACAAAAGTCACAATGCCGACAAAATTATAATAAAAGTAACTCATCTATGAGTTTGTGCTTTGAGGCTTTCCTGGGAGAGCAGTATTGGATTGCGATGCACCACGACAGATTTACTGTATCCCTTGGCTTTCAAATTGACGATGAAACACAGAAATTGCATCGGGATTGAATACAAATGGCACAATAGCGACTTACTTATGAGAAAAGTAACTCATCTATGAGTTTGTGCTTTGAGCCTTTCCTGTGAGAGCAGTATTAGATTCCGATGCACCACCGCAGTTTTACTGTATCCCTTGGCCATCAAATTGACGGTGAAACACATAAATAGCATCGGGATCGAATACAAAAGGCACAATGCCGACTTAATTATAAGAAAGGTATCTTATCTATGAGTTTGTGCTTTGAGCCTTTCCTGGGAGAGCAGTATTAGATTCCGATGCACCACAGCTGTTTTACTGTATCCCTTGGCTTTCAAATTGGTGATGAAACGCAGAAATTGCATCGGGGTTGAGTACAAAAGGCACAATGCCGTCTTAACTATAGGAAAAGTTACTCATCTATGAGTTTCAGCTTTGAGCCTTTCCTGGGAGAGCAGTATAAGATCCCGATGCACCGCAGCAGTTTGACTGTATCACTTGGCTTTCAAATTGACGATGAAACACAGAAATTGCATCGGGATGGAATACAAAAGGCACAATGCCGACTTAACCATAAGAAAAGTAACTCATCTATGAGATTGTGCTTTTAGCCTTTCCTGGGAGTGCAGTATTAGATTCCGATGCACCACAGCTGTTTTACTGGATCACTTTGCTTTCAAATTGACGTTGAAACACAGAAATTGCATCGGGATTGAATACAAAAGGCACAATGCCGACATAACTATTACAAAAGTAACTCATCTATGAGTTTGTGCTTTGAGCCTTTCCTGGGAGAGCAGTATTAGATTCCGATGCACCACAGCAGTTGTACTGTATCCCTTGGCTTTCAAATTGACGATGAAACACAGAAACTGCATGGCGATTAAATACAATGTACAATCCCGACTTAATTATAAGAAAAGTAACTCATCTATGAGTTTGTGCTTTGAGGCTATCCTGGGAGAGCAGTATTGGATTCCGATGCACCACAACATATTTACTGTATCCCTTGGCTTCCAAATTGACGATGAAACACAGAAATTGCATTGGGATTGAATACAAAAGGCACTATGCCGACTTAACTATAAGAAAAGTAACTGATCTATGAGTTTGTGCTTTGAGCCATTCCTGGGAGAGCAGTATTAATTTCCGATGCACCACAGCTGTTTTACTGTATCCCTTGGCTTTCAAATTGACGATGAAACACAGAAATTGCATCGGGATTGAATACAAAAGGCAAAATGCCGACTTAACTATAAGAAAAGTAACTCATCTTTGAGTTTGTGTTTTGAGCCCTTCCTGGTAGAGCAGTATTAGATTCCGATGTACCACAACGGTTTCACTGTATCCCTTGGCTTTCAAATTGACGATGAAACACAGAAATTGCATCGGGATGAATACAAAAGGCACAATGCCGACCTAACTATAAGAAAGGTAACTCATCTATTAGTTTGTGCTTTGAGCCTTTCCTGGGAGAGCAGTATTAGATTCCGATGCACCACAGCAAATTTACTGTATCCCTCGGCTTTCAAATTGACGATGAAACACAAAAATTGCATCGGGATTGAATACATAAGGCACAATGCCGACTTAACTATAAGAAAAGTAACTCATCTATGAGTTTGCGCCTTGAGCCTTTCCTGGGAGAGCAGTGTTAGATTCCGATGCACCACAGCAGTTTTACTGTACCCCTTGGCTTTCAAATTGACGATGATACACAGAAATTGCATCGGGATTGAATAAAAATGGCACAATGCCGACTTAACTATAAGAAAAGTAACTCATCTATGAGTTTGTGCTTTGAGCCTTTCCTGTGAGAGCAGTATTAGATTCCGATGCACCGCAGCAGTTTTACTGTATCCCTTGGCTTTCAAATTGACGATGAAACACAGAAATTGCATCGGGATTGAGTACAAAAGGCACAATGCCGACTTAACTATAAGAAAAGTAACTCATCTATGAGTTTGTGCTTTGAGTCTATCCTGGGAGAGCAGTATTAGATTCGGATGCAGCACCGCAGTTTTACTGTATCCCTTGGCCTTCAAATTGACGATGAAACACAGAAATAGCATCGGGATCGAATACAAAAGGCACAATGCCGACAAAATTATAAGAAAAATAACTCATCTATGAGTTTGTGCTTTGAGGCTTTCCTGGGAGAGCTGTATTGGATTCCGATGCACCACAACAGACTTACTGTATCCCTTGGCTTTCAAATTGACGATGAAACACAGAAATTGCATCGGGATTGAATACATAAGGCACAATGCCGACTTAACTATAAGAAAAGTAACTCATCTTTGAGTTTGTGTTTTGAGCCATTCCCTGGAGAGCAGTATTAGATTCCGATGCACCACAACAGTTTCACTGTATCCCTTGGCTTTCAAATTGACGATGAAACACAGAAATTGCATCGGGATTGAATACAAAAGCACAATGCCGACTTAACTATAAGAAAGGTAACTCATCTATGAGTTTGTGCTTTGAGCCTTTCCTGGGAGAGCAGTATTAGATTCCGATGCACCACAGCAAATTTACTGTATTCCTCGGCTTTCAAATTGACGATGAAACACAGAAATTGCATCGGGCTTCAATACAAAAGGCACAATGCCGACTTAACTATAAGAAAAGTAACTCATCTATGAGTTTGCGCTTTGAGCCTTTCCTGGGAGAGCAGTATTAGATTCCGATGCACCACCGCAGTTTTACTGTATCCATGTCTCTCAAATTGACGATGAAACACAGAAATTGCATCGGGATCGAATACAAAAGGCACAATGCCGACTTAACTATAAGAAAAGGAACTCATCTATGAGATTGTGTTTTTAGCCTTTCCTATGAGAGCAGTATTAGATTCCGATGCAAAACCGCAGTTTTACTGTATCCCTTGGCCTTCAAATTGACGATGAAACACAGAAATTGCATCGGGATTGAATACAAATGGCACAATGCCGACTTAACTATAAGAAAAGAAACTCATCTATGAGTTTGTGTTTGAGCCTTTCCTGTGAGAGCAGTATTAGATTCCGATGCACCACCGCAGTTTTACTGTATCCCTTGGCTTTCAAATTGATGATGAAACTCTGAAATTGCATCGGGGTTGAGTACAAAAGGCACAATGCCGTCTTAACTATAGGAAAAGTTACTCATCTATGAGTTTGAGCTTTGAGCCTTTCCTGGGAGAGCAGTATAAGATTCCGATGCACCGCAGCAGTTTTACTGTATCCCTTGGCTTTCAAATTGACGATGAAACACAGAAATTGCATCGGGATTGAATACAAAAGGCACAATGCCGACTTAACCATAAGAAAAGTAACTCATCTATGAGATTGTGTTTTTAGCCTTTCCTGGGAGAGCAGTATTAGATTCCGATGCACCACAGCTGTTTTACTGGATCACTCTGCTTTCAAATTTACGATGAAACACAGAAATTGCATCGGGATTGAATACAAAAGCCACAATGCCGACTTAACTATTACAAAAGTAACTCATCTACGAGTTTGTGCTTTGAGCCTTTCCTGGGAGAGCAGTATTAGATTCCGATGCACCACAGCATATTTACTGTATCCCTCGGCTTTCAAGTTGACGATGAAACACAGAAATTGCATCGGGATTGAATACAAAAGGCACAATGCCGACTTAACCATAAGAAAAGTAACTCATCTATGAGTTTGCGCTTTGAGCCTATCCTGGGAGAGCAGTGTTAGATTCCGATGCACCACAGCAGTTTTACTGTACCCCTTGGCTTTCAAATTGACGATGATACGCTGAAATTGCATCGTGATTGAATAAAAATGGCACAATGCCGACTTCACTATAAGAAAAGTAACTCATCTATGAGTTTGTGCTTTGAGCCTTTCCTGTGAGAGCAGTATTAGATTCCGATGCACCGCAGCAGTTTTACTGTATCCCTTGGCTTTCAAATTGACGATGAAACACAGAAATTGCATCGGGGTTAAGTACAAAAGGCACAATGCCGACTTAACTATAAGAAAAGTAACTCATCTATGAGTTTGTGCTTTGAGCCTTTCCTGGGAGAGCAGTATTAGATTCCGATGCACCACGGCAGTTTTACTGTATCCCTTGGCTTTCAAATTGACAATGAAACACAGAAATAGCAACGGGATCGAATACAAAAGGCTCAATGCCGACTTAACTATAAGAAGGGTAACTCATCTATGAGTTTGTGCTTTGAGCCTTTCCTGGGAGAGCAGTATTAGATTCCGATGCACCACAGCGGTTTTACTGGATCACTTTGCTTTCAAATTGACAATGAATCACAGAAATTGCATTGGGATTGAATACAAAAGGCACAATGCCGACTTAACTATAACAAAAGTAACTCATCTATGAGTTTGTGCTTTGAGCCTTTCCTGGGAGAGCAGTATTAGTTTCCGATGCACCACAGCTGTTTTACTGTATCCCTTGGATTTCAAATTGACGATGAAACACAGAAATTGCATCGGGATTAAATACAATGCACAATACCGACTTAATTATAAGAAAAGTAACTCATCTATGAGTTTGTGCTTTGAGCCTATCCTGGGAGAGCAGTATTAGATTCCGATGCACCACCGCGGATTTACTGTATCCCTTGGCCTTCAGATTGACGATGAAACACAGAAATAACATCGGGATCGAATACAAAAGTCACAATGCCGACAAAATTATAAGAAAAGTAACTCATATATGAGTTTGTGCTTTGAGCCTTTCCTGGGAGAGCAGTATTGGATTCCGAATCACCACAACAGATTTACTGTATCCCTTGGCTTTCATATTGACGATGAAACACAGAAATAGCATCGTGATCGAATACAAAAGGCACAATGCCGACCTAATTATAAGAAAGGTAACTCATCTAAGAGTTTGTGCTTTGAGCCTTTCCTGGGAGAGTAGTATTAGATTCCAATGCACCACAGCAGGTTTACTGTATCCCTTGGCTTTCAAATTGACGATGAAACACAGATATTGCGTCGGGATTGAATACAAATGGCACAATGCCGACTTAACAATAAGAAAAGTAACTCATCTATGAGTTTCTGCTTTCCGCGTTTCCTGGAAGAGCAGTATTAGATTCCGATCCACCACAGCAGTTTTACTTTATCCCTTGGCCTTCAAATTGGGGATGACACACAGAAATTGCGTCGGGATTGAATACAAACGGCACAATGCCGACTTAACAATAAGAAAGGTAACTCATCTATGAGTTTGTGCTTTGAGCCTTTCCTGGGAGAACAGTTTAGATTCCGATGCACCACAACAAATTTACTGTATTCCTTGGCTTTCAAATTGACGATGAAACACAGAAATTGCATCGGGATTGAATACATAAGGCACAAAGCCGACTTAACTATAAGAAAAGTAACTCATCTATGAGTCTTGCTTTGAGCCATTCCTAGGAGAGCAGTATTAGTTTCCGATGCACCACAGCTGTTTTACTGTATCCCTTAGCTTTCAAATTGACGATGAAACACAGATATTGCTTCGGGATTAATTACAATGCACAATACCGACTTAATTATAAGAAAAGTAACTCATCTATGAGTTTGTGCTTTGAGCCTATCCTGGGAGAGCAGTATTAGATTCCGATGCACCATCGCAGTTTTACTGTATCCATTGGCCTTCAAATTGACGATGAAACACAGAAATAACATCGGGATTGAATACAAAAGGCACAATGCCGACTTCACTATAAGAAAAGTAACTCATCTATGAGTTTGTGCTTTGAGCCTTTCCTGTGAGAGCAGTATTAGATTCCGATGCACCGCAGCAGTTTTACTGTATCCCTTGGCTTTCAAATTGACGATGAAACACAGAAATTGCATCGGGATTGAGTACAAAAGGCACAATGCCGACTTAATTATAAGAAAGGTAACTTATCTATGAGTTTGTGCTTTGAGCCTTTCCTGGGAGAGCGGTATTAGATTCCGATGCACCGCAGCAGTTTTACTGTATCCCTTGGCTTTCAAATTGACGATGAAACACAAAAATTGCATCGGGATTGAATACAAAAGGCACAATGCCGACTTAACCATAAGAAAAGTAACTCATCTATGAGATTGTGCTTTTAGCCTTTCCTGGGAGAGCAGTATTAGATTCCGATGCACCACAGCTGTTTTACTGGATCACTTTGCTTTCAAATTGACGATGAAACACAGAAATTGCATCGGGATTGAATACAAAAGGCACAATGCCGACTTAACTATTACAAAAGTAACTCATCTATGAGTTTGTGCTTTGAGCCTTTCCTGGGAGAGCAGTATTAGATTCCGATGCACCACAGCCGATTTCCTGTATCACTTGGCTTTCAAATTGACGATGAAACACAGAAATTTCATCGGGATTGAATACAAAAGGCACAATGCCGACTTAACTATAACAAAAGTAACTCATCTATGAGTTTGTGCTTTGAGCCATTCCTGGGAGAGCAGTATTAGTTTCCGATGCACCACAGCTGTTTTACTGTATCCCTTGGCTTTCAAATTGACGATGAAACACAGAAATTGCATCGGGATTGAATACAAAATGCACAATGCCGACTTAACTACAAGATAAGTAACTCATCTTTAAGTTTGTGTTTTGAGCCCTTCCTGGGAGAGCAGTATTAGATTCCGATGCACCACAACAGTTTCACTGTATCCCTTGGCTTTCAAATTGACGATGAAACACAGAAATTGCATCGGGATTGAATACAAAAGCCACAATGCCGACTTAACTATTACAAAAGTAACTCATCTACGAGTTTGTGCTTTGAGCCTTTCCTGGGAGAGCAGTATTAGATTCCGATGCACCACAGCATATTTACTGTACCCCTCGGCTTTCAAGTTGACGATGAAACACAGAAATTGCATCGGGATTGAATACAAAAGGCACAATGCCGACTTAACCATAAGAAAAGTAACTCATCTATGAGTTTGCGCTTTGAGCCTTTCCTGGGAGAGCAGTGTTAGATTCCGATGCACCACAGCAGTTTTACTGTACCCCTTGGCTTTCAAATTGACGATGATATGCTGAAATTGCATTGTGATTGAATAAAAATGGCACAATGCCGACTTCACTATAAGAAAAGTAACTCATCTATGAGTTTGTGCTTTGAGCCTTTCCTGTGAGAGCAGTATTAGATTCCGATGCACCGCAGCAGTTTTACTGTATCCCTTGGCTTTCAGATTGACGATGAAACACAGTAATTGCATCGGGGTTAAGTACAAAAGGCACAATGCCGACTTAACTATAAGAAAAGTAACTCATCAATGAGTTTGTGCTTTGAGCCTTTCCTGGGAGAGCAGTATTAGATTCCGATGCACCACGGCAGTTTTACTGTATCCCTTGGCTTTCAAATTGACAATGAAACACAGAAATAGCAACGGGATCGAATACAAAAGGCTCAATGCCGACTTAACTATAAGAAGGGTAACTCATCTATGAGTTTGTGCTTTGAGCCTTTCCTGGGAGAGCAGTATTAGATTCCGATGCACCACAGCTGTTTTACTGGATCACTTTGCTTTCAAATTGACAATGAATCACAGAAATTGCATTGGGATTGAATACAAAAGGCACAATGCCGACTTAACTATAACAAAAGTAACTCATCTATGAGTTTGTGCTTTGAGCCTTTCCTGGGAGAGCAGTATTAGTTTCCGATGCACCACAGCTGTTTTACTGTATCCCTTGGATTTCAAATTGACGATGAAACACAGAAATTGCATCGGGATTAAATACAATGCACAATACCGACTTAATTATAAGAAAAGTAACTCATCTATGAGTTTGTGCTTTGAGCCTATCCTGGGAGAGCAGTATTAGATGCCGATGCACAACCGCGGATTTACTGTATCCCTTGGCCTTCAAATTGACGATGAAACACAGAAATAACATCGGGATCGAATACAAAAGTCACAATGCCGACAAAATTATAAGAAAAGTAACTCATATATGAGTTTGTGCTTTGAGCCTTTCCTGGGAGAGCAGTATTGGATTCCGAATCACCACAACAGATTTACTGTATCCCTTGGCTTTCATATTGACGATGAAACACAGAAATAGCATCGTGATCGAATACAAAAGGCACAATGCCGACTTAATTATAAGAAAGGTAACTCATCTAAGAGTTTGTGCTTTGAGCCTTTCCTGGGAGAGTAGTATTAGATTCCAATGCACCACAGCAGGTTTACTGTATCCCTTGGCTTTCAATTTGACGATGAAACACAGATATTGCGTCGGGATTGAATACGAATGGCACAATGCCGACTTAACTATAAGAAAAGTAACTCATCTATGAGTTTCTGCTTTCCGCGTTTCCTGGAAGAGCAGTATTAGATTCCGATCCACCACAGCAGTTTTACTTTATCCCTTGGCCTTCAAATTGGGGATGACACACAGAAATTGCGTCGGGATTGAATACAAACGGCACAATGCTGACTTAACAATAAGAAAGGTAACTCATCTATGAGTTTGTGCTTTGAGCCTTTCCTGGGAGAACAGTATTAGATTCCGATGCACCACAACAAATTTACTGTATTCCTTGGCGTTCAAATTGACGATGAAACACAGAAATTGCATCGGGATTGAATACATAAGGCACAAAGCCGACTTAACTATAAGAAAAGTAACTCATCTATGAGTCTTGCTTTGAGCCATTCCTAGGAGAGCAGTATTAGTTTCCGATGCACCATCGCAGTTTTACTGTATCCATTGGCCTTCAAATTGACGATGAAACACAGAAATAACATCGGGATTGAATACAAAAGGCACAATGCCGACTTCACTATAAGAAAAGTAACTCATCTATGAGTTTGTGCTTTGAGCCTTTCCTGTGAGAGCAGTATTAGATTCCGATGCACCGCAGCAGTTTTACTGTATCCCTTAGCTTTCAAATTGACGATGAAACACAGAAATTGCTTCGCGATTGAGTACAAAAGGCACAATGCCGTCTTAACTATAAGAAAAGTAACTCATCTATGAGTTTGTGCTTTGAGCCTTTCCTGTGAGAGCAGTATTAGATTCCGATGCACCACAGCAAATTTACTGTATCCCTCGGCTTTCAAATTGACGATGAAACACAGAAATTGCATCGGGATCGAATACAAAAGGTACAATGCCGACTTAACTATAAGAAAAGGAACTCATCTATGAGATTGTGCTTTTAGCCTTTCCTGGGAGAGCAGTATTAGATTCCGATGAAACACCGCAGTTTTACTGTATCCCTTGGCCTTCAAATTGACGATGAAACACAGAAATTGCATCGGGATTGAATACAAATGGCACAATGCCAACTTAACTATAAGAAAAGTAACTCATCTATGAGTTTGTGCTTTGAGCCTTTCCTGTGAGAGCAGTATTAGATTCCGATGCACCACCGCAGTTTTACTGTATCCTTTGGCTTTCAAATTGACGATGAAACACAGAAATTGCATCGGGATTGAATACAAAAGGCACAATGCCGACTTAACCATAAGAAAAGTAACTCATCTATGAGATTGTGCTTTTAGCCTTTCCTGGGAGAGCAGTATTAGATTCCGATGCACCACAGCTGTTTTACTGGATCACTTTGCTTTCAAATTGACGATGAAACACAGAAATTGCATCGGGATTGAATACAAAAGGCACAATGCCGACTTAACTATTACAAAAGTAACTCATCTATGAGTTTGTGCTTTGAGCCTTTCCTGGGAGAGCAGTATTAGATTCCGATGCACCACAGACGATTTCCTGTATCCCTTGGCTTTCAAATTGACGATGAAACACAGAAATTTCATCGGGATTGAATACAAAAGGCACAATGCCGACTTAACTATAACAAAAGTAACTCATCTATGAGTTTGTGCTTTGAGCCATTCCTGGGAGAGCAGTATTAGTTTCCGATGCACCACAGCTGTTTTACTGTATCCCTTGGCTTTCAAATTGACGATGAAACACAGAAATTGCATCGGGATTGAATACAAAATGCACAATGCCGACTTAACTACAAGAAAAGTAACTCATCTTTGAGTTTGTGTTTTGAGCCCTTCCTGGGAGAGCAGTATTAGATTCCGATGCACCACAACAGTTTCACTGTATCCCTTGGCTTTCAAATTGACGATGAAACACAGAAATTGCATCGGGATTGAATACAAAAGCCACAATGCCGACTTAACTATTACAAAAGTAACTCATCTACGAGTTTGTGCTTTGAGCCTTTCCTGGGAGAGCAGTATTAGATTCCGATGCACCACAGCATATTTACTGTATCCCTCGGCTTTCAAGTTGACGATGAAACACAGAAATTGCATCGGGATTGAATACAAAAGGCACAATGCCGACTTAACCATAAGAAAAGTAACTCATCTATGAGTTTCCGCTTTGAGCCTTTCCTGGGAGAGCAGTGTTAGATTCTGATGCACCACAGCAGTTTTACTGTACCCCTTGGCTTTCAAATTGACGATGATACGCTGAAATTGCATCGTGATTGAATAAAAATGGCACAATGCCGACTTAACTATAAGAAAAGTAACTCATCTATGAGTTTGTGCTTTGAGCCTTTCCTGTGAGAGCAGTATTAGATTCCGATGCACCGCAGCAGTTTTACTGTATCCCTTGGCTTTCAAATTGACGATGAAACACAGAAATTGCATCGGGGTTAAGTACAAAAGGCACAATGCCGACTTAACTATAAGAAAAGTAACTCATCTATGAGTTTGTGCTTTGAGACTTTCCTGGGAGAGCAGTATTAGATTCCGATGCACCACGGCAGTTTTACTGTATCCCTTGGCTTTCAAATTGACAATGAAACACAGAAATAGCAACGGGATCGAATACAAAAGGCTCAATGCCGACTTAACTATAAGAAGGGTAACTCATCTATGAGTTTGTGCTTTGAGCCTTTCCTGGGAGAGCAGTATTAGATTCCGATGCACCACAGCGGTTTTACTGGATCACTTTGCTTTCAAATTGACAATGAATCACAGAAATTGCATTGGGATTGAATACAAAAGGCACAATGCCGACTTAACTATAACAAAAGTAACTCATCTATGAGTTTGTGCTTTGAGCGATTCCTGGGAGAGCAGTATTAGTTTCCGATGCACCACAGCTGTTTTACTGTATCCCTTGGATTTCAAATTGACGATGAAACACAGAAATTGCATCGGGATTAAATACAATGCACAATACCGACTTAATTATAAGAAAAGTAACTCATCTATGAGTTTGTGCTTTGAGCCTATCCTGGAAGAGCAGTATTAGATTCCGATGCACCACCGCGGATTTACTGGATCCCTTGGCCTTCAAATTGACGATGAAACACAGAAATAACATCGGGATCGAATACAAAAGTCACAATGCCGACAAAATTATAAGAAAAGTAACTCATATATGAGTTTGTGCTTTGAGCCTTTCCTGGGAGAGCAGTATTGGATTCCGAATCACCACAACAGATTTACTGTATCCCTTGGCTTTCATATTGACGATGAAACACAGAAATAGCATCGTGATCGAATACAAAAGGCACAATGCCGACTTAATTATAAGAAAGGTAACTCATCTAAGAGTTTGTGCTTTGAGCCTTTCCTGGGAGAGTAGTATTAGATTCCAATGCACCACAGCAGGTTTACTGTATCCCTTGGCTTTCAAATTGACGATGAAACACAGATATTGCGTCGGGATTGAATACAAATGGCACAATGCCGACTTAACTATAAGAAAAGTAACTCATCTATGAGTTTCTGCTTTCCGCGTTTCCTGGAAGAGCAGTATTAGATTCCGATCCACCACAGCAGTTTTACTTTATCCCTTGGCCTTCAAATTGGGGATGACACACAGAAATTGCGTCGGGATTGAATACAAACGGCACAATGCCGACTTAACAATAAGAAAGGTAACTCATCTATGAGTTTGTGCTTTGAGCCTTTCCTGGGAGAACAGTATTAGATTCCGATGCACCACAACAAATTTACTGTATTCCTTGGCTTTCAAATTGACGATGAAACACAGAAATTGCATCGGGATTGAATACATAAGGCACAAAGCCGACTTAACTATAAGAAAAGTAACTCATCTATGAGTCTTGCTTTGAGCCATTCCTAGGAGAGCAGTATTAGTTTCCGATGCACCACAGCTGTTTTACTGTATCCCTTAGCTTTCAAATTGACGATGAAACACAGATATTGCTTCGGGATTAATTACAATGCACTATACCGACTTAATTATAAGAAAAGTAACTCATCTATGAGTTTGTGCTTTGAGCCTATCCTGGGAGAGCAGTATTAGATTCCGATGCACCATCGCAGTTTTACTGTATCCATTGGCCTTCAAATTGACGATGAAACACAGAAATAACATCGGGATTGAATACAAAAGGCACAATGCCGACTTCACTATAAGAAAAGTAACTCATCTATGAGTTTGTGCTTTGAGCCTTTCCTTTGAGAGCAGTATTACATTCCGATGCACCGCAGCAGTTTTACTGTATCCCTTGGCTTTCAAATTGACGATGAAACACAGAAATTGCATCAGGAATGAGTACAAAAGGCACAACGCCGACTTAACTATAAGAAAAGTAACTCATCTATGAGTTTGTGCTTTGAGCCTTTCCTGTGAGAGCAGTATTAGATTCCGATGCACCACAGCAAATTTACTGTATCCCTCGGCTTTCAAATTGACGATGAAACACAGAAATTGCATCGGGATCGAATACAAAAGGCACAATGCCGACTTAACTATAAGAAAAGGAACTCATCTATGAGATTGTGCTTTTAGCCTTTCCTGGGAGAGCAGTATTAGATTCCGATGAAAGACCGCAGTTTTACTGTATCCCTTGGCCTTCAAATTGACGATGAAACACAGAAATTGCATCGGGATTGAATACAAATGGCACAATGCCGACTTAACTATAAGAAAAGTAACTCATCTATGAGTTTGTGCTTTGAGCCTTTCCTGTGAGAGCAGTATTAGATTCCGATGCACCACCGCAGTTTTACTGTATCCCTTGGCCATCAAATTGACGATGAAACACAGAAATAGCATCGGGATCGAATACTAAAGGCACAATGCCGACTTAATTATAAGAAAGGTAACTTATCTATGGGTTTGTGCTTTGAGCCTTTCCTGGGAGAGCGGTATTAGATTCCGATGCACCGCAGCAGTTTTACTGTATCCCTTGGCTTTCAAATTGACGATGAAACACAGAAATTGCATCGGGATTGAATACAAAAGGCACAATGCTGACTTAACCATAAGAAAAGTAACTCATCTATGAGATTGTGCTTTTAGCCTTTCCTGGGAGAGCAGTATTAGATTCCGATGCACCACAGCTGTTTTACTGGATCACTTTGCTTTCAAATTGACGATGAAACACAGAAATTGCATCGGGATTGAATACAAAAGGCACAATGCCAACTTAACTATTACAAAAGTAACTCATCTATGAGTTTGTGCTTTGAGCCTTTCCTGGGAGAGCAGTATTAGATTGCGATGCACCACAGCCGATTTCCTGTATCCCTTGGTTTTCAAATTGACGATGAAACACAGAAATTTCATCGGGATTGAATACAAATGGCACAATGTCGACTTAAATATAAGAAAAGTAACTCATCTAAGAGTTTGTGCTTTGAGCCTTTCATGGGAGAACAGTATTGGATTCCGATGCACCTCAACACATTTACTGTATCCCTTGGCTTTCAAATTGACGATGAAACACAGAAATTGCATTGGGATTGAATACAAAAGGCACAATGCCGACTTAACTATAACAAAAGTAACTCATCTATGAGTTTGTGCTTTGAGCCATTCCTGGGAGAGCAGTATTAGTTTCCGATGCACCACAGCTGTTTTACTGTATCCCTTGGCTTTCAAATTGACGATGAAACACAGAAATTGCATCGGGATTGAATACAAAATGCACAATGCCGACTTAACTACAAGAAAAGTATCTCATCTTTGAGTTTGTGTTTTGAGCCCTTCCTGGGAGAGCAGTATTAGATTCCGATGCACCACAACAGTTTCACTGTATCCCTTGGCTTTCAAATTGACGATGAAACACAGAAATTGCATCGGGATTGAATACAAAAGGCACAATGCCGACTTAACTATAAGAAAGATAACTCATCTTTGAGTTTGTGCTTTGAGCCTTTCCTGGGAGAGCAGTATTAGATTCCGATGCACCACAACAGTTTCACTGTATCCCTTGGCTTTCAAATTGACGATGAAACACAGAAATTGCATCGGGATTGAATACAAAAGGCACAATGCCGACTTAACTATAAGAAAGATAACTCATCTATGAGTATGTGCTTTGAGCCTTTCCTGGGAGAGCAGTATTAGATTCCGATGCACCACAGCAAATTTACTGTATCCCTCGGCTTTCAAGTTGACGATGAAACACAGAAATTGCATCGGGATTGAATACAAAAGTCACAATGCCGACTTAACTATAACAAAAGTAACTCATCTAAGAGTTTGTGCTTTGAGCCTTTCCTGTGAGAGCAGTATTAGATTCCGATGCACCGCAGCAGTTTTACTGCATCCCTTGGCTTTCAAATTGACGATGAAACACAGAAATTGCATCGGGATTGATTACAAAAGGCACAATGCCGACTTAACTATAAGAAAAGTAACTCATCTATGAGATTGTGCTTTTAGCCTTTCCTGGGAGAGCAGTATTAGATTCCGATGCACCACAGCGGTTTTACTGGATCACTTTGCTTTCAAATTGACAATGAACACAGAAATTGCATTGGGATTGAATACAAAAGGCACAATGCCGACTTAACTATAACAAAAGTAACTCATCTATGAGTTTGTGCTTTGAACCTTTCCTGGGAGAGCAGTATTAGTTTCCGATTCACCACAGCTGTTTTACTGTATCCCTTGGATTTCAAATTGACGATCAAACACAGAAATTGCATCGGGAGTAAATACAATGCACAATACCGAATTAATTATAACAAAAGTAACTCATCTATGAGTTTGTGCTTTGAGCCTATCCTGGGAGAGCAGTATTAGATTCCGATGCACCACCGCGGATTTAGTGTATCCCTTGGCCTTCAAATTGACGATGAAACACAGAAATAACATCGGGATCGAATACAAAAGTCACAATGCCGACTTAACTGTAAGAAAAGTAACTCATCTTTGAGTTTGTGTTTTGAGCCCTTCCTGGGAGAGCAGTATTAGATTCCGATGCTCCACAACAGTTTCACTGTATCCCTTGGCTTTCAAATTGACGGTGAAACACAGAAATTGCATGGGGATTGAATTCAAAAGGCACAATGCCGACTTAACTATTAGAAAGATAACTCATCTATGAGTTTGTGCTTTGAGCCTTTCCTGGGAGAGCAGTATTAGATTCCGATGCACCAAAGCAAATTTACTGTATCCCTCGGCTTTCAAGTTGACGATGAAACACAGAAATTGCATCGGGATTGAATACAAAAGGCACAATGCCGACTTAACTATAAGAAAAGTAACTCATCTATGAGTTTGTGCTTTGAGCCTTTCCTGTGAGAGCAGTATTAGATTCCGATGCACCGCAGCAGTTTTACTGTATCCCTTGGCTTTCAAATTGACGATGAAACACAGAAATTGCATCGGGATTGAGTACAAAAGGCACAATGCCGACTTAACTATAAGAAAAGTAACTCATATATGAGATTGTGCTTTTAGCCTTTCCTGGGAGAGCAGTATTAGATTCCGATGCACCACAGCGGTTTTACTGGATCACTTTGCTTTCAAATTGACGATGAAACACAGAAATTGTATCGGGATTGAATACAAAAGGCACAATGCCGACTTAACTATTACAAAAGTAACTCATCTATGAGTTTGTGCTTTGAGCCTTTCCTGGGAGAGCAGTATTAGATTCCGATGCACCACAGCCGATTTCCTGTATCCCTTGGCTTTCAAATTGACGACGAAACACAGAAATTTCATCGGGATTGAATGCAAATGGCACAATGTCGACTTAAATATAAGAAAAGTAACTCATCTATGAGTTTGTGCTTTGAGCCTTTCATGGGAGACCAGTATTGTATTCCGATGCACCACAATACATTTACTGTATCCCTTGGCTCTCAAATTGACGATGAAACACAGAAATTGCATTGGGATTGAATACAAAAGGCACAATGCCGACTTAACTATAACAAAAGTAACTCATCTATGAGTTTGTGCTTTGAGCCATTCCTGGGAGCGCAGTATTAGTTTCCGATGCACCACAGCTGTTTTACTGTATCCCTTGGCTTTCAAATTGACGATGAAACACAGAAATTGCATCGGGATTGAATACAAAATGCACAATGCCGACTTAACTACAAGAAAAGTAACTCATCTTTGAGTTTGTGTTTTGAGCCCTTCCTGGGAGAGCAGTATTAGATTCCGATGCACCACAACAGTTTCACTGTATCCCTTGGCTTTCAAATTGACGATGAAACACATAAATTGCATCGGGATTGAATACAAAAGGCACAATGCCGACATAACTATAAGAAAGATAACTCATCTATGAGTTTGTGCTTTGAGCCTTTCCTGGGAGAGCAGTATTAGATTCCGATGCACCAAAGCAAATTTACTGTATCCCTCGGCTTTCAAGTTGACGATGAAACACAGAAATTGCATCGGGATTGAATACAAAAGGCACAATGCCGACTTAACTATAAGAAAAGTAACTCATCTATGAGTTTGTGCTTTGAGCCTTTCCTGTGAGAGCAGTATTAGATTCCGATGCACCGCAGCAGTTTTACTGTATCCCTTGGCTTTCAAATTGACGATGAAACACAGAAATTGCATCGGGATTGAGTACAAAAGGCACAATGCCGACTTAACTATAAGAAAAGTAACTCATATATGAGATTGTGCTTTTAGCCTTTCCTGGGAGAGCAGTATTAGATTCCGATGCACCACAGCGGTTTTACTGGATCACTTTGCTTTCAAATTGACAATGAAACACAGAAATTGCATTGGGATTGAATACAAAAGGCACAATGCCGACTTAACTATAACAAAAGTAACTCATCTATGAGTTTGTGCTTTGAGCCTTTCCTGGGAGAGCAGTATTAGTTTCCGATGCACCACAGCTGTTTTACTGTATCCCTTGGATTTCAAATTGACGATGACACACAGAAATTGCATCGGGAGTAAATACAATGCACAATTCCGACTTAACCATAAGAAAGGTAACTCATCTATGAGTTTGTGCTTTGAGCCTTTCCTGGGAGAGCAGTATTAGATTCCGTTGCACCACAGCAAATTTACTGTATCCCTTGGCTTTCAAATTGACGATGAAACACAGAAATTGCATCGGGATTGAATACAAAAGGCACAATGCCGACTTAACTATAAGAAAAGTAACTCATCTATGAGTTTGCGCTTTGAGCCTTTCCTGGGAGAGCAGTATTAGATTCCGATGCACCACAGCAGTTTTACTGTACCCCTTGGCTTTCAAATTGACGATGATACACAGAAATTGCATCGGGATTGAATAAAAATGGCACAATGCCGACTTAACTATAACAAAAGACACACATCTATGACATTGTGCTTTGCGCCTTTCCTGGGAGAGCAGTATTAGATTCCGACGCACCACGGCAGTTTTACTGTATCCCTTGGCCTTCAAATAGACGATGAAACACAGAAATAGCTTCGGGATCGATTACAAAAGGCTCAATGCCGACTTAACTATAAGAAGGGTAACTCATCTATGAGTTTGTGCTCTGAGCCTTTCCTGGGAGAGCAGTATTAGATTCCGATGCACCACCGCAGTTTTACTGTATCCCTTGGCTTTCATATTGACGATGAAACACAGAAATAGCATCGTGATCGAATACAAAAGGCACAATGCCGACTTAATTATAAGAAAGGTAACTCATCTAAGAGTTTGTGCTTTGAGCCTTTCCTGGGAGAGTAGTATTAGATTCCAATGCACCACAGCAGGTTTACTGTTTCCCTTGGCTTTCAAATTGACGATGAAACACAGATATTGCATCGGGATTGAATACAAATGGCACAATGCCGACTTAACTATAAGAAAAGTAACTCATTTATGAGTTTCTGCTTTCCGCGTTTCCTGGAAGAGCAGTATTAGATTCCGATCCACCACAGCAGTTTTGCTTTATTCCTTGGCCTTCAAATGGGGGACGACACACAGAAATTGCGTCGGGATTGAATACAAATGGCACAATGTCGACTTAACTATAAGAAAGGTAACTCATCTATGAGTTTGTGCTTTGAGCCTTTCCTGGGAGAACAGTATTAGATTCCGATGCACCACATCAAATTTACAGTATTCCTTGGCTTTCAAATTGACGATGAAACACAGAAATAGCATCGGGATCGAATACAAAAGGCTCAATGCCGACTTAACTATAAGAAGGGTAACTCATCTATGAGTTTGGCTTTGAGCCTATCCTGGGAGAGCAGTATTAGATTCCGATGCACCATCGCATGTTTACTGTATCGCTTGGCCTTCAAATTGACGATGAAACACAAAAATAAGATCGGGATCAAATACAAAAGGCACAATGCCGACAAAATTATAAGAAAAGTAACTCATATATGAGTTTGTGCTTTGAGCCTTTCCTGGGAGAGCAGTATTGGATTCCGATGCACGACAACAGATTTACTGTATCCCTTAGCTTGCAAATTGACGATGAAACACAGAAATTGCATCGGGATTGAATACAAAAGGCACAATGCCGACTTAACTATAAGAAAAGTAACTCATCTATGAGTTTGTGCTTTGAGCCTTTCCTGGGAGAGCAGTATTGGATTCCGATTAACGACAAGAGATTTACTGTATCCCTTGGCTTTCAAATTGACGATGAAACACAGAAATTGCATCGGGATTGAATACAAAAGGCACAATGCCGACTTAACTATAAGAAAGGTAACTCATCTATGAGTTTGTGCATTGAGCCTTTCCTGGGAGAGCAGTATTAGATTCCGTTGCACCACAGCAAATTTACTGTATCCCTTGGCTTTCAAATAGACGATGAAACACAGAAATTGAATCGGGATTGAATACAAAAGGCACAATGCCGACTTAACTATAAGAAAAGTAACTCATCTATGAGTTTGCGCTTTGAGCCTTTCCTGGGAGAGCAGTATTAGATTCCGATTCACCACAGCAGTCTTACTGTACCCCTTGGCTTTCAAATTGACGATGATACACTGAAATTGCATCGGGATTGAATAAAAATGGCACAATGCCGACTTAACTATAAGGAAAGTAACTCATCTATGAGTTTGTGCTTTTTCGCTTTTCCTGGGAGAGCAGTATTAGATTCCGATGCACCACGGCAGTTTTACTGTATCCCTTGGCCTTCAAATAGACGATGAAACACAGAAATACCATCGGGATCGAATACAAAAGGCTCAATTCCGACTTAACTATAAGAAGGGTAACTCATCTATGAGTTTGTGCTTTGAGCCTTTCCTTTGAGAGCAGTATTACATTCCGATGCACCGCAGCAGTTTTACTGTATCCCTTGGCTTTCAAATTGACGATGAAACACAGAAATTGCATCAGGAATGAGTACAAAAGGCACAACGCCGACTTAACTATAAGAAAAGTAACTCATCTATGAGTTTGTGCTTTGAGCCTTTCCTGTGAGAGCAGTATTAGATTCCGATGCACCACAGCAAATTTACTGTATCCCTCGGCTTTCAAATTGACGATGAAACACAGAAATTGCATCGGGATCGAATACAAAAGGCACAATGCCGACTTAACTATAAGAAAAGGAACTCATCTATGAGATTGTGCTTTTAGCCTTTCCTGGGAGAGCAGTATTAGATTCCGATGAAAGACCGCAGTTTTACTGTATCCCTTGGCCTTCAAATTGACGATGAAACACAGAAATTGCATCGGGATTGAATACAAATGGCACAATGCCGACTTAACTATAAGAAAAGTAACTCATCTATGAGTTTGTGCTTTGAGCCTTTCCTGTGAGAGCAGTATTAGATTCCGATGCACCACCGCAGTTTTACTGTATCCCTTGGCCATCAAATTGACGATGAAACACAGAAATAGCATCGGGATCGAATACTAAAGGCACAATGCCGACTTAACTATAAGAAAGGTAACTTATCTATGAGTTTGTGCTTTGAGCCTTTCCTGGGAGAGCGGTATTAGATTCCGATGCACCGCAGCAGTTTTACTGTATCCCTTGGCTTTCAAATTGACGATGAAACACAGAAATTGCATCGGGATTGAATACAAAAGGCACAATGCTGACTTAACCATAAGAAAAGTAACTCATCTATGAGATTGTGCTTTTAGCCTTTCCTGGGAGAGCAGTATTAGATTCCGATGCACCACAGCTGTTTTACTGGATCACTTTGCTTTCAAATTGACGATGAAACACAGAAATTGCATCGGGATTGAATACAAAAGGCACAATGCCAACTTAACTATTACAAAAGTAACTCATCTATGAGTTTGTGCTTTGAGCCTTTCCTGGGAGAGCAGTATTAGATTGCGATGCACCACAGCCGATTTCCTGTATCCCTTGGTTTTCAAATTGACGATGAAACACAGAAATTTCATCGGGATTGAATACAAATGGCACAATGTCGACTTAAATATAAGAAAAGTAACTCATCTAAGAGTTTGTGCTTTGAGCCTTTCATGGGAGAACAGTATTGGATTCCGATGCACCTCAACACATTTACTGTATCCCTTGGCTTTCAAATTGACGATGAAACACAGAAATTGCATTGGGATTGAATACAAAAGGCACAATGCCGACTTAACTATAACAAAAGTAACTCATCTATGAGTTTGTGCTTTGAGCCATTCCTGGGAGAGCAGTATTAGTTTCCGATGCACCACAGCTGTTTTACTGTATCCCTTGGCTTTCAAATTGACGATGAAACACAGAAATTGCATCGGGATTGAATACAAAATGCACAATGCCGACTTAACTACAAGAAAAGTATCTCATCTTTGAGTTTGTGTTTTGAGCCCTTCCTGGGAGAGCAGTATTAGATTCCGATGCACCACAACAGTTTCACTGTATCCCTTGGCTTTCAAATTGACGATGAAACACAGAAATTGCATCGGGATTGAATACAAAAGGCACAATGCCGACTTAACTATAAGAAAGATAACTCATCTTTGAGTTTGTGCTTTGAGCCTTTCCTGGGAGAGCAGTATTAGATTCCGATGCACCACAACAGTTTCACTGTATCCCTTGGCTTTCAAATTGACGATGAAACACAGAAATTGCATCGGGATTGAATACAAAAGGCACAATGCCGACTTAACTATAAGAAAGATAACTCATCTATGAGTATGTGCTTTGAGCCTTTCCTGGGAGAGCAGTATTAGATTCCGATGCACCACAGCAAATTTACTGTATCCCTCGGCTTTCAAGTTGACGATGAAACACAGAAATTGCATCGGGATTGAATACAAAAGTCACAATGCCGACTTAACTATAACAAAAGTAACTCATCTAAGAGTTTGTGCTTTGAGCCTTTCCTGTGAGAGCAGTATTAGATTCCGATGCACCGCAGCAGTTTTACTGCATCCCTTGGCTTTCAAATTGACGATGAAACACAGAAATTGCATCGGGATTGATTACAAAAGGCACAATGCCGACTTAACTATAAGAAAAGTAACTCATCTATGAGATTGTGCTTTTAGCCTTTCCTGGGAGAGCAGTATTAGATTCCGATGCACCACAGCGGTTTTACTGGATCACTTTGCTTTCAAATTGACAATGAAACACAGAAATTGCATTGGGATTGAATACAAAAGGCACAATGCCGACTTAACTATAACAAAAGTAACTCATCTATGAGTTTGTGCTTTGAGCCTTTCCTGGGAGAGCAGTATTAGTTTCCGATTCACCACAGCTGTTTTACTGTATCCCTTGGATTTCAAATTGACGATCAAACACAGAAATTGCATCGGGAGTAAATACAATGCACAATACCGAATTAATTATAACAAAAGTAACTCATCTATGAGTTTGTGCTTTGAGCCTATCCTGGGAGAGCAGTATTAGATTCCGATGCACCACCGCGGATTTAGTGTATCCCTTGGCCTTCAAATTGACGATGAAACACAGAAATAACATCGGGATCGAATACAAAAGTCACAATGCCGACTTAACTGTAAGAAAAGTAACTCATCTTTGAGTTTGTGTTTTGAGCCCTTCCTGGGAGAGCAGTATTAGATTCCGATGCTCCACAACAGTTTCACTGTATCCCTTGGCTTTCAAATTGACGGTGAAACACAGAAATTGCATGGGGATTGAATTCAAAAGGCACAATGCCGACTTAACTATTAGAAAGGTAACTCATATATGAGTTTGTGCTTTGAGCCTTTCCTCGGAGAGCAGTATTAGATTCCGAAGAAACACCGCAGTTTTACTGTATCCCTTGGCCTTCAAATTGACGATGAAACACAGAAATTGCATCGGGATTGAATACAAATGGCACAATGCCGACTTAACTATAAGAAAAGTAACTCATCTATGAGTTTGTGCTTTGAGCCTTTCCTGTGAGAGCAGTATTAGATTCCGTTGCACCACCGCAGTTTTACTGTATCCCTTGGCTTTCAAATTGACGATGAAACACAGAAATTGCATCGGGATTGAATACAAAAGGCACAATGCCGACTTAACCATAAGAAAAGTAACTCATCTATGAGATTGTGCTTTTAGCCTTTCCTGGGAGAGCAGTATTAGATTCCGATGCACCACAGCTGTTTTACTGGATCACTTTGCTTTCAAATTGACGATGAAACACAGAAATTGTATCGGGATTGAATACAAAAGGCACAATGCCGACTTAACTATTACAAAAGTAACTCATCTATGAGTTTGTGCTTTGAGCCTTTCCTGGGAGAGCAGTATTAGATTCCGATGCACCACAGCCGATTTCCTGTATCCCTTGGCTTTCAAATTGACGACGAAACACAGAAATTTCATCGGGATTGAATGCAAATGGCACAATGTCGACTTAAATATAAGAAAAGTAACTCATCTATGAGTTTGTGCTTTGAGCCTTTCATGGGAGACCAGTATTGTATTCCGATGCACCACAATACATTTACTGTATCCCTTGGCTCTCAAATTGACGATGAAACACAGAAATTGCATTGGGATTGAATACAAAAGGCACAATGCCGACTTAACTATAACAAAAGTAACTCATCTATGAGTTTGTGCTTTGAGCCATTCCTGGGAGCGCAGTATTAGTTTCCGATGCACCACAGCTGTTTTACTGTATCCCTTGGCTTTCAAATTGACGATGAAACACAGAAATTGCATCGGGATTGAATACAAAATGCACAATGCCGACTTAACTACAAGAAAAGTAACTCATCTTTGAGTTTGTGTTTTGAGCCCTTCCTGGGAGAGCAGTATTAGATTCCGATGCACCACAACAGTTTCACTGTATCCCTTGGCTTTCAAATTGACGATGAAACACATAAATTGCATCGGGATTGAATACAAAAGGCACAATGCCGACATAACTATAAGAAAGATAACTCATCTATGAGTTTGTGCTTTGAGCCTTTCCTGGGAGAGCAGTATTAGATTCCGATGCACCAAAGCAAATTTACTGTATCCCTCGGCTTTCAAGTTGACGATGAAACACAGAAATTGCATCGGGATTGAATACAAAAGGCACAATGCCGACTTAACTATAAGAAAAGTAACTCATCTATGAGTTTGTGCTTTGAGCCTTTCCTGTGAGAGCAGTATTAGATTCCGATGCACCGCAGCAGTTTTACTGTATCCCTTGGCTTTCAAATTGACGATGAAACACAGAAATTGCATCGGGATTGAGTACAAAAGGCACAATGCCGACTTAACTATAAGAAAAGTAACTCATATATGAGATTGTGCTTTTAGCCTTTCCTGGGAGAGCAGTATTAGATTCCGATGCACCACAGCGGTTTTACTGGATCACTTTGCTTTCAAATTGACAATGAAACACAGAAATTGCATTGGGATTGAATACAAAAGGCACAATGCCGACTTAACTATAACAAAAGTAACTCATCTATGAGTTTGTGCTTTGAGCCTTTCCTGGGAGAGCAGTATTAGTTTCCGATGCACCACAGCTGTTTTACTGTATCCCTTGGATTTCAAATTGACGATGACACACAGAAATTGCATCGGGAGTAAATACAATGCACAATGCCGACTTAACCATAAGAAAGGTAACTCATCTATGAGTTTGTGCTTTGAGCCTTTCCTGGGAGAGCAGTATTAGATTCCGTTGCACCACAGCAAATTTACTGTATCCCTTGGCTTTCAAATTGACGATGAAACACAGAAATTGCATCGGGATTGAATACAAAAGGCACAATGCCGACTTAACTATAAGAAAAGTAACTCATCTATGAGTTTGCGCTTTGAGCCTTTCCTGGGAGAGCAGTATTAGATTCCGATGCACCACAGCAGTTTTACTGTACCCCTTGGCTTTCAAATTGACGATGATACACAGAAATTGCATCGGGATTGAATAAAAATGGCACAATGCCGACTTAACTATAACAAAAGACACACATCTATGACATTGTGCTTTGCGCCTTTCCTGGGAGAGCAGTATTAGATTCCGACGCACCACGGCAGTTTTACTGTATCCCTTGGCCTTCAAATAGACGATGAAACACAGAAATAGCTTCGGGATCGATTACAAAAGGCTCAATGCCGACTTAACTATAAGAAGGGTAACTCATCTATGAGTTTGTGCTCTGAGCCTTTCCTGGGAGAGCAGTATTAGATTCCGATGCACCACCGCAGTTTTACTGTATCCCTTGGCTTTCATATTGACGATGAAACACAGAAATAGCATCGTGATCGAATACAAAAGGCACAATGCCGACTTAATTATAAGAAAGGTAACTCATCTAAGAGTTTGTGCTTTGAGCCTTTCCTGGGAGAGTAGTATTAGATTCCAATGCACCACAGCAGGTTTACTGTTTCCCTTGGCTTTCAAATTGACGATGAAACACAGATATTGCATCGGGATTGAATACAAATGGCACAATGCCGACTTAACTATAAGAAAAGTAACTCATTTATGAGTTTCTGCTTTCCGCGTTTCCTGGAAGAGCAGTATTAGATTCCGATCCACCACAGCAGTTTTGCTTTATTCCTTGGCCTTCAAATGGGGGACGACACACAGAAATTGCGTCGGGATTGAATACAAATGGCACAATGTCGACTTAACTATAAGAAAGGTAACTCATCTATGAGTTTGTGCTTTGAGCCTTTCCTGGGAGAACAGTATTAGATTCCGATGCACCACATCAAATTTACAGTATTCCTTGGCTTTCAAATTGACGATGAAACACAGAAATAGCATCGGGATCGAATACAAAAGGCTCAATGCCGACTTAACTATAAGAAGGGTAACTCATCTATGAGTTTGGCTTTGAGCCTATCCTGGGAGAGCAGTATTAGATTCCGATGCACCATCGCATGTTTACTGTATCGCTTGGCCTTCAAATTGACGATGAAACACAAAAATAAGATCGGGATCAAATACAAAAGGCACAATGCCGACAAAATTATAAGAAAAGTAACTCATATATGAGTTTGTGCTTTGAGCCTTTCCTGGGAGAGCAGTATTGGATTCCGATGCACGACAACAGATTTACTGTATCCCTTAGCTTGCAAATTGACGATGAAACACAGAAATTGCATCGGGATTGAATACAAAAGGCACAATGCCGACTTAACTATAAGAAAAGTAACTCATCTATGAGTTTGTGCTTTGAGCCTTTCCTGGGAGAGCAGTATTGGATTCCGATGCACCACCGCGGATTTACTGTATCCCTTGGCCTTCAAATTGACGATGAAACACAGAAATAACATCGGGATCGAATACAAAAGTCACAATGCCGGCAAAATTATAAGAAAAGTATCTCATCTATGAGTTTGTGCTTTGAGCCTTTCCTGGGAGAGCAGTATTGGATTCCGATGCACCACAACAGATTTACGGTATCCCTTGGCTTTCAAATTGACGATGAAACACAGAAATTGCATCGGGATTGAATACAAAAGGCACAATGCCGACTTTATGAAAAGTAACTCATCTTTGAGTTTGTGTTTTGAGCCCTTCCTGGGAGAGCATTATTAGATTCCGATGCTCCACAACAGTTTCACTGTATCCCTTGGCTTTCAAATTGACGATGAAACACAGAAATTGCATCGGGATTGAATACAAAAGGTACAATGCCGACTTAACTATAAGAAAGGTAACTCATCTATGAGTTTGTGCTTTGAGCCTTTCCTGGGAGAGCAGTATTAGATTCCGTTGCACCACAGCAAATTTACTGTATCCCTTGGCTTTCAAATTGACGATGAAACACAGAAATTGCATCGGGATTGAATACAAAAGGCACAATGCCGACTTAACTATAAGAAAAGTAACTCATCTATGAGTTTGCGCTTTGAGCCTTTCCTGGGAGAGCAGTATTAGATTCCGATGCACCACAGCAGTTTTACTGTACCCCTTGGCTTTCAAATTGACGATGATACACAGAAATTGCATCGGGATTGAATAAAAATGGCACAATGCCGACTTAACTATAACAAAAGACACACATCTATGACATTGTGCTTTGCGCCTTTCCTGGGAGAGCAGTATTAGATTCCGACGCACCACGGCAGTTTTACTGTATCCCTTGGCCTTCAAATGGACGATGAAACACAGAAATAGCTTCGGGATCGATTACAAAAGGCTCAATGCCGACTTAACTATAAGAAGGGTAACTCATCTATGAGTTTGTGCTCTGAGCCTTTCCTGGGAGAGCAGTATTAGATTCCGATGCACCACCGCAGTTTTACTGTATCCCTTGGCTTTCATATTGACGATGAAACACAGAAATAGCATCGTGATCGAATACAAAAGGCACAATGCCGACTTAATTATAAGAAAGGTAACTCATCTAAGAGTTTGTGCTTTGAGCCTTTCCTGGGAGAGTAGTATTAGATTCCAATGCACCACAGCAGGTTTACTGTTTCCCTTGGCTTTCAAATTGACGATGAAACACAGATATTGCATCGGGATTGAATACAAATGGCACAATGCCGACTTAACTATAAGAAAAGTAACTCATTTATGAGTTTCTGCTTTCCGCGTTTCCTGGAAGAGCAGTATTAGATTCCGATCCACCACAGCAGTTTTGCTTTATTCCTTGGCCTTCAAATGGGGGACGACACACAGAAATTGCGTCGGGATTGAATACAAATGGCACAATGTCGACTTAACTATAAGAAAGGTAACTCATCTATGAGTTTGTGCTTTGAGCCTTTCCTGGGAGAACAGTATTAGATTCCGATGCACCACATCAAATTTACAGTATTCCTTGGCTTTCAAATTGACGATGAAACACAGAAATAGCATCGGGATCGAATACAAAAGGCTCAATGCCGACTTAACTATAAGAAGGGTAACTCATCTATGAGTTTGGCTTTGAGCCTATCCTGGGAGAGCAGTATTAGATTCCGATGCACCATCGCATGTTTACTGTATCGCTTGGCCTTCAAATTGACGATGAAACACAAAAATAAGATCGGGATCAAATACAAAAGGCACAATGCCGACAAAATTATAAGAAAAGTAACTCATATATGAGTTTGTGCTTTGAGCCTTTCCTGGGAGAGCAGTATTGGATTCCGATGCACGACAACAGATTTACTGTATCCCTTAGCTTGCAAATTGACGATGAAACACAGAAATTGCATCGGGATTGAATACAAAAGGCACAATGCCGACTTAACTATAAGAAAAGTAACTCATCTATGAGTTTGTGCTTTGAGCCTTTCCTGGGAGAGCAGTATTGGATTCCGATTAACGACAAGAGATTTACTGTATCCCTTGGCTTTCAAATTGACGATGAAACACAGAAATTGCATCGGGATTGAATACAAAAGGCACAATGCCGACTTAACTATAAGAAAGGTAACTCATCTATGAGTTTGTGCATTGAGCCTTTCCTGGGAGAGCAGTATTAGATTCCGTTGCACCACAGCAAATTTACTGTATCCCTTGGCTTTCAAATAGACGATGAAACACAGAAATTGAATCGGGATTGAATACAAAAGGCACAATGCCGACTTAACTATAAGAAAAGTAACTCATCTATGAGTTTGCGCTTTGAGCCTTTCCTGGGAGAGCAGTATTAGATTCCGATTCACCACAGCAGTCTTACTGTACCCCTTGGCTTTCAAATTGACGATGATACACTGAAATTGCATCGGGATTGAATAAAAATGGCACAATGCCGACTTAACTATAAGGAAAGTAACTCATCTATGAGTTTGTGCTTTTTCGCTTTTCCTGGGAGAGCAGTATTAGATTCCGATGCACCACGGCAGTTTTACTGTATCCCTTGGCCTTCAAATAGACGATGAAACACAGAAATACCATCGGGATCGAATACAAAAGGCTCAATTCCGACTTAACTATAAGAAGGGTAACTCATCTATGAGTTTGTGCTTTGAGCCTTTCCTGGGAGAGCAGTATTAGATTCCGATGCACCACCGCAGTTTTACTGTATCCCTTGGCTTTCAAATTGACGATGAAACACAGAAATAGCATCGTGATCGAATACAAAAGGCACAATGCCGACTTAATTATAAGAAAGGTAACTCATCTAAGGGTTTGTGCTTTGAGCCTTTCCTGGGAGAGTAGTATTAGATTCCAATGCACCACAGCACGTTTACTGTATCCCTTGGCTTTCAAATTGACGATGAAACACAGATATTGCATCGGCATTGAATACAAAAGGCACAATGCCGACTTAACTATAAGAAAAGTAACTCATCTATGAGTTTCTGCTTTCCGCGTTTCCTGGAAGAACAGTATTAGATTCCGATCCACCACAGCAGTTTTACTTTATTCCTTGGCCTTCAAATTGGGGATGACACACAGAAATTGCGTCGGGATTGAATAAAAACGGCACAATGCCGACTTAACTATAAGAAAGGTAACTCATCTATGAGTTTGTGCTTTTTCGCTTTTCCTGGGAGAGCAGTATTAGATTCCGATGCACCTCGGCAGTTTTACTGTATCACTTGTCCTTCAAATTGACGATGAAACACAGAAATAGCATCGGGATCGAATACAAAAGACTCAATGCCGACTTAACTATAAGAAGGGTAACTCATCTATGAATTTGTACTTTGAGCCTTTCCTGGGAGAGCAGTATTAGATTCCGATGCACCACCGCAGTTTTACTGTATCCCTTGGCCTTGAAATTGACGATGAAACACAGAAATGGCATCGGGATCGGATACAAAAGGCACAATGCCGACTTAACTATAAGAAAAGTAACTCATCTATGAGATTGTGCTTTTAGTCTTTCCTGGGAGAGCAGTATTAGATTCCGATGCACCACAGCGGTTTTACTGGATCACGTTGCTTTCAAATTGACGATGAAACACAGAAATTGCATTGGGATTGAATACAAAAGGCAGAATGCCGACTTAACTATTACAAAAGTAACTCATCTATGAGTTTGTGCTTTGAGCCTTTCCTGGGAGAGCAGTATTAATTTCCGATGCACCACAGCTGTTTTACTGTATCCCTAGGCTTTCAAATTGACGATGAAACACAGAAATCGCATCGGGATTAAATACAATGCACAATACCGACTTAATTATAAGAAAAGTAACTCATCTATGAGTTTGTGCTTTGAGCCTATCCTGGGAGAGCAGTATTAGATTCCGATGCACCACCGCAGATTTACTGTATCCCTTGGCCTTCAAATTGACAATGAAACACAGAAATAACATCGGGATCAAATACAAAAGGCACAATGCCGACAATATTATAAGAAAAGTAACTCATCATTGATTTTGTGCTTGGAGCCTTTCCTGGGAGAGCAGTATTGGATTCCCATGCACCACAACAGATTTACTGTATCCCTTGGCTTTCAAATTGACGATGAAACACAGAAATTGAATCGGGATTGAATACAAAAGGCACAATGCCGACTTAACTATAAGAAAAGTAACTCATCTTTGAGTTTGTGTTTTGAGCCCTTCCTGGGAGAGCAGTATTAGATTCCGATGCACCACAACAGTTTCACTGTATCCCTTGGCTTTCAAATTGACGATGAAACACAGAAATTGCATCGGGATTGAATACAAAAGGCACAATGCCGACTTAACTATAAGAAAGGTAACTCATCTATCAGTTTGTGCTTTGAGCCTTTCCTGGGAGAGCAGTATTAGATTCCGTTGCACCACAGCAAATTTACCGTATCCCTTGGCTTTCAAATTGACGATGAAACACAGAAATTGCATCGGGATTGAATACAAAAGGCACATTGCCGACTTAACTATAAGAAAAGTAACTCATCTATGAGTTTGTGTTTTGAGCCTTTCCTGGGAGAGCAGTATTAGATTCCGATGCACCACGGCAGTTTTACTGTATCCGTTGGCCTCCAAATTGACGATGAAACACAGAAATAGCATCAGGATCGAATACAAAAGGCACAATGTCGACTTAACTATAATCAGGGTAACTCATCTGTGAGTTTGTGCTTTGAGCCTTTCCTGGGAGAGCAGTATTAGATTCCGATACACCACCGCAGCTTCACTGTATCCCTTGGCTTTCAAATTGACGATGAAACACAAAAATAGCATCGTGATCGAATACAAATGGCACAATGCCGACTTAACTATAAGAAAGGTAACTCATCTTTGAGTTTGTGCTTTGAGCCTTTCCTGGTTGAGCAGTATTAGATTCCGATGCACCACAGCAGATTTACTGTATCCCTTGGCTTTCAAATTGACGATGAAACACTGAAATTGCATCGGGATTGAATACAAAAGGCACAATGCCGACTTAACTATAAGAAAAGTAACTCATCTATGAGTTTTTGCTTTCAGCGATTCCTGGGAGAGCAGTATTAGATTCCGATGCACCACAGCAGCTTTACTGTATCCCTTGGCTTTCAAATAGACGATGAAACACAGAAATTGCATCGGGATTGAATACAAAAGGCACAATGCCGACTTAACTATAAGAAAAGTAACTCAACTATGAGATTGTGCTTTGAGCATTTCCTGTGAGAGCAGTATTAGATTCCGATGCACCACATCAGCTTTACTGGATCCCTTGGCTTTCAAATTGACGATGAAACACAGAAATAGGATCGGGATCGAATACAAAAGGAACAATGCGGACTTATCTATAAGAAGGGTAACTCATCTATGAGTTTGTGTTTTTTTGCCTTTCCTGGGAGAGCTGTATTAGATTCCGATGCACCAGAGCAGTTTTACTGTATTCATGGCTTTCAAATTGACGATGAAACACAGAAATTACATCGGGATTGAATACAAAAGGCTCAATGCCGTCTTAACTATAGGAAAAGTAACTCATCTGTGAGTTTGTGCTTTGAGCCCTTCCTTGGAGAGCAGTATTGGATTCCGATGCACCACAACAGATTTACTGTATCCCTTGGCTTTCAAATTGACGATGAAACACAGAAATAGCATCGTGATCGAATACAAAAGGCACAATGCCGACTTAATTATAAGAAAGGTAACTCATCTAAGAGTTTGTGCTTTGAGCCTTTCCTGGGAGAGTAGTATTAGATTCCAATGCACCACAGCAGGTTTACTGTTTCCCTTGGCTTTCAAATTGACGATGAAACACAGATATTGCATCGGGATTGAATACAAATGGCACAATGCCGACTTAACTATAAGAAAAGTAACTCATTTATGAGTTTCTGCTTTCCGCGTTTCCTGGAAGAGCAGTATTAGATTCCGATCCACCACAGCAGTTTTGCTTTATTCCTAGGCCTTCAAATGGGGGACGACACACAGAAATTGCGTCGGGATTGAATACAAATGGCACAATGTCGACTTAACTATAAGAAAGGTAACTCATCTATGAGTTTGTGCTTTGAGCCTTTCCTGGGAGAACAGTATTAGATTCCGATGCACCACATCAAATTTACTGTATTCCTTGGCTTTCAAATTGACGATGAAACACAGAAATAGCATCGGGATCGAATACAAAAGGCTCAATGCCGACTTAACTATAAGAAGGGTAACTCATCTATGAGTTTGTGCTTTGAGCCTATCCTGGGAGAGCAGTATTAGATTCCGATGCACCATCGCAGTTTTACTGTATCGCTTGGCCTTCAAATTGACGATGAAACACAAAAATAAGATCGGGATCAAATACAAAAGGCACAATGCCGACAAAATTATAAGAAAAGTAACTCATATATGAGTTTGTGCTTTGAGCCTTTCCTGGGAGAGCAGTATTGGATTCCGATGCACGACAACAGATTTACTGTATCCCTTAGCTTGCAAATTGACGATGAAACACAGAAATTGCATCGGGATTGAATACAAAAGGCACAATGCCGACTTAACTATAAGAAAAGTAACTCATCTATGAGTTTGTGCTTTGAGCCTTTCCTGGGAGAGCAGTATTGGATTCCGATTAACGACAAGAGATTTACTGTATCCCTTGGCTTTCAAATTGACGATGAAACACAGAAATTGCATCGTGATTGAATACAAAAGGCACAATGCCGACTTAACTATAAGAAAAGTAACTCATCTATGAGTTTTTGCTTTCAGCGATTCCTGGGAGAGCAGTATTAGATTCCGATGCACCACAGCAGCTTTACTGTATCCCTTGGCTTTCAAATAGACGATGAAACACAGAAATTGCATCGGGATTGAATACAAAGTCACAATGCCGACTTAACTATAAGAAAAGTAACTCAACTATGAGTTTGTGCTTTGAGCATTTCCTGTGAGAGCAGTATTAGATTCCGATGCACCACATCAGCTTTACTGGATCCCTTGGCTTTCAAATTGACGATGAAACACAGAAATTGCATCGGGATTGAATACAAAAGGCACAATGCCGACTTAACTATAAGAAAAGTAACCCATGTATGAGTTTGTGCTTTGAGCCTTTCCTGGGAGAGCAGTATTAGATTCCGATGCACCACAACAGTTTTACTATATCCCTTGGCCTTCAAATTGACGATGAAACACAGAAATAGGATCGGGATCGAATACAAAAGGCACAATGCGGACTTATCTATAAGAAGGGTAACTCATCTATGAGTTTGTGTTTTTTTGCCTTTCCTGGGAGAGCTGTATTAGATTCCGATGCACCAGAGCAGTTTTACTGTATTCATGGCTTTCAAATTGACGATGAAACACAGAAATTACATCGGGATTGAATACAAAAGGCTCAATGCCGTCTTAACTATAGGAAAAGTAACTCATCTGTGAGTTTGTGCTTTGAGCCCTTCCTTGGAGAGCAGTATTGGATTCCGATGCACCACAACAGATTTACTGTATCCCTTGGCTTTCAAATTGACGATGAAACACAGAAATAGCATCGTGATCGAATACAAAAGGCACAATGCCGACTTAATTATAAGAAAGGTAACTCATCTAAGAGTTTGTGCTTTGAGCCTTTCCTGGGAGAGTAGTATTAGATTCCAATGCACCACAGCAGGTTTACTGTTTCCCTTGGCTTTCAAATTGACGATGAAACACAGATATTGCATCGGGATTGAATACAAATGGCACAATGCCGACTTAACTATAAGAAAAGTAACTCATTTATGAGTTTCTGCTTTCCGCGTTTCCTGGAAGAGCAGTATTAGATTCCGATCCACCACAGCAGTTTTGCTTTATTCCTTGGCCTTCAAATGGGGGACGACACACAGAAATTGCGTCGGGATTGAATACAAATGGCACAATGTCGACTTAACTATAAGAAAGGTAACTCATCTATGAGTTTGTGCTTTGAGCCTTTCCTGGGAGAACAGTATTAGATTCCGATGCACCACATCAAATTTACTGTATTCCTTGGCTTTCAAATTGACGATGAAACACAGAAATAGCATCGGGATCGAATACAAAAGGCTCAATGCCGACTTAACTATAAGAAGGGTAACTCATCTATGAGTTTGTGCTTTGAGCCTATCCTGGGAGAGCAGTATTAGATTCCGATGCACCATCGCAGTTTTACTGTATCGCTTGGCCTTCAAATTGACGATGAAACACAAAAATAAGATCGGGATCAAATACAAAAGGCACAATGCCGACAAAATTATAAGAAAAGTAACTCATATATGAGTTTGTGCTTTGAGCCTTTCCTGGGAGAGCAGTATTGGATTCCGATGCACGACAACAGATTTACTGTATCCCTTAGCTTGCAAATTGACGATGAAACACAGAAATTGCATCGGGATTGAATACAAAAGGCACAATGCCGACTTAACTATAAGAAAAGTAACTCATCTATGAGTTTGTGCTTTGAGCCTTTCCTGGGAGAGCAGTATTGGATTCCGATTAACGACAAGAGATTTACTGTATCCCTTGGCTTTCAAATTGACGATGAAACACAGAAATTGCATCGTGATTGAATACAAAAGGCACAATGCCGACTTAACTATAAGAAAGGTAACTCATCTATGAGTTTGTGCATTGAGCCTTTCCTGGGAGAGCAGTATTAGATTCCGTTGCACCACAGCAAATTTACTGTATCCCTTGGCTTTCAAATAGACGATGAAACACAGAAATTGAATCGGGATTGAATACAAAAGGCACAATGTCGACTTAACTATAAGAAAAGTAACTCATCTATGAGTTTGCGCTTTGAGCCTTTCCTGGGAGAGCAGTATTAGATTCCGATTCACCACAGCAGTTTTACTGTACCCCTTGGCTTTCAAATTGACGATGATACACTGAAATTGCATCGGGATTGAATAAAAATGGCACAATGCCGACTTAACTATAAGGAAAGTAACTCATCTATGAGTTTGTGCTTTTTCGCTTTTCCTGGGAGAGCAGTATTAGATTCCGATGCACCACGGCAGTTTTACTGTATCCCTTGGCCTTCAAATAGACGATGAAACACAGAAATACCATCGGGATCGAATACAAAAGGCTCAATTCCGACTTAACTATAAGAAGGGTAACTCATCTATGAGTTTGTGCTTTGAGCCTTTCCTGGGAGAGCAGTATTAGATTCCGATGCACCACCGCAGTTTTACTGTATCCCTTGGCTTTCAAATTGACGATGAAACACAGAAATAGCATCGTGATCGAATACAAAAGGCACAATGCCGACTTAATTATAAGAAAGGTAACTCATCTAAGGGTTTGTGCTTTGAGCCTTTCCTGGGAGAGTAGTATTAGATTCCAATGCACCACAGCACGTTTACTGTATCCCTTGGCTTTCAAATTGACGATGAAACACAGATATTGCATCGGCATTGAATACAAAAGGCACAATGCCGACTTAACTATAAGAAAAGTAACTCATCTATGAGTTTCTGCTTTCCGCGTTTCCTGGAAGAACAGTATTAGATTCCGATCCACCACAGCAGTTTTACTTTATTCCTTGGCCTTCAAATTGGGGATGACACACAGAAATTGCGTCGGGATTGAATAAAAACGGCACAATGCCGACTTAACTATAAGAAAGGTAACTCATCTATGAGTTTGTGCTTTTTCGCTTTTCCTGGGAGAGCAGTATTAGATTCCGATGCACCTCGGCAGTTTTACTGTATCACTTGTCCTTCAAATTGACGATGAAACACAGAAATAGCATCGGGATCGAATACAAAAGACTCAATGACGACTTAACTATAAGAAAGGTAACTCATCTATGAGTTTGTGCATTGAGCCTTTCCTGGGAGAGCAGTATTAGATTCCGTTGCACCACAGCAAATTTACTGTATCCCTTGGCTTTCAAATAGACGATGAAACACAGAAATTGAATCGGGATTGAATACAAAAGGCACAATGCCGACTTAACTATAAGAAAAGTAACTCATCTATGAGTTTGCGCTTTGAGCCTTTCCTGGGAGAGCAGTATTAGATTCCGATTCACCACAGCAGTTTTACTGTACCCCTTGGCTTTCAAATTGACGATGATACACTGAAATTGCATCGGGATTGAATAAAAATGGCACAATGCCGACTTAACTATAAGGAAAGTAACTCATCTATGAGTTTGTGCTTTTTCGCTTTTCCTGGGAGAGCAGTATTAGATTCCGATGCACCACGGCAGTTTTACTGTATCCCTTGGCCTTCAAAAAGACGATGAAACACAGAAATACCATCGGGATCGAATACAAAAGGCTCAATTCCGACTTAACTATAAGAAGGGTAACTCATCTATGAGTTTGTGCTTTGAGCCTTTCCTGGGAGAGCAGTATTAGATTCCGATGCACCACCGCAGTTTTACTGTATCCCTTGGCTTTCAAATTGACGATGAAACACAGAAATAGCATCGTGATCGAATACAAAAGGCACAATGCCGACTTAATTATAAGAAAGGTAACTCATCTAAGGGTTTGTGCTTTGAGCCTTTCCTGGGAGAGTAGTATTAGATTCCAATGCACCACAGCACGTTTACTGTATCCCTTGGCTTTCAAATTGACGATGAAACACAGATATTGCATCGGCATTGAATACAAAAGGCACAATGCCGACTTAACTATAAGAAAAGTAACTCATCTATGAGTTTCTGCTTTCCGCGTTTCCTGGAAGAACAGTATTAGATTCCGATCCACCACCGCAGTTTTACTGTATCCCTTGGCCTTGAAATTGACGATGAAACACAGAAATGGCATCGGGATCGAATACAAAAGGCACAATGCCGACTTAACTATAAGAAAAGTAACTCATCTATGAGATTGTGCTTTTAGTCTTTCCTGGGAGAGCAGTATTAGATTCCGATGCACCACAGCGGTTTTACTGGATCACGTTGCTTTCAAATTGACGATGAAACACAGAAATTGCATTGGGATTGAATACAAAAGGCAGAATGCCGACTTAACTATTACAAAAGTAACTCATCTATGAGTTTGTGCTTTGAGCCTTTCCTGGGAGAGCAGTATTAATTTCCGATGCACCACAGCTGTTTTACTGTATCCCTAGGCTTTCAAATTGACGATGAAACACAGAAATCGCATCGGGATTAAATACAATGCACAATACCGACTTAATTATAAGAAAAGTAACTCATCTATGAGTTTGTGCTTTGAGCCTATCCTGGGAGAGCAGTATTAGATTCCGATGCACCACCGCAGATTTACTGTATCCCTTGGCCTTCAAATTGACAATGAAACACAGAAATAACATCGGGATCAAATACAAAAGGCACAATGCCGACAATATTATAAGAAAAGTAACTCATCATTGATTTTGTGCTTGGAGCCTTTCCTGGGAGAGCAGTATTGGATTCCCATGCACCACAACAGATTTACTGTATCCCTTGGCTTTCAAATTGACGATGAAACACAGAAATTGAATCGGGATTGAATACAAAAGGCACAATGCCGACTTAACTATAAGAAAAGTAACTCATCTTTGAGTTTGTGTTTTGAGCCCTTCCTGGGAGAGCAGTATTAGATTCCGATGCACCACAACAGTTTCACTGTATCCCTTGGCTTTCAAATTGACGATGAAACACAGAAATTGCATCGGGATTGAATACAAAAGGCACAATGCCGACTTAACTATAAGAAAGGTAACTCATCTATCAGTTTGTGCTTTGAGCCTTTCCTGGGAGAGCAGTATTAGATTCCGTTGCACCACAGCAAATTTACCGTATCCCTTGGCTTTCAAATTGACGATGAAACACAGAAATTGCATCGGGATTGAATACAAAAGGCACATTGCCGACTTAACTATAAGAAAAGTAACTCATCTATGAGTTTGTGTTTTGAGCCTTTCCTGGGAGAGCAGTATTAGATTCCGATGCACCACGGCAGTTTTACTGTATCCGTTGGCCTCCAAATTGACGATGAAACACAGAAATAGCATCAGGATCGAATACAAAAGGCACAATGTCGACTTAACTATAATCAGGGTAACTCATCTGTGAGTTTGTGCTTTGAGCCTTTCCTGGGAGAGCAGTATTAGATTCCGATACACCACCGCAGCTTCACTGTATCCCTTGGCTTTCAAATTGACGATGAAACACAAAAATAGCATCGTGATCGAATACAAATGGCACAATGCCGACTTAACTATAAGAAAGGTAACTCATCTTTGAGTTTGTGCTTTGAGCCTATCCTGGGAGAGCAGTATTAGATTCCGATGCACCATCGCAGTTTTACTGTATCCATTGGCCTTCAAATTGACGATGAAACACAGAAATAACATCGGGATTGAATACAAAAGGCACAATGCCGACTTAACTATAAGAAAAGTAACTCATCTATGAGTTTTTGCTTTCAGCGATTCCTGGGAGAGCAGTATTAGATTCCGATGCACCACAGCAGCTTTACTGTATCCCTTGGCTTTCAAATAGACGATGAAACACAGAAATTGCATCGGGATTGAATACAAAAGGCACAATGCCGACTTAACTATAAGAAAAGTAACTCAACTATGAGTTTGTGCTTTGAGCATTTCCTGTGAGAGCAGTATTAGATTCCGATGCACCACATCAGCTTTACTGGATCCCTTGGCTTTCAAATTGACGATGAAACACAGAAATTGCATCGGGATTGAATACAAAAGGCACAATGCCGACTTAACTATAAGAAAAGTAACCCATGTATGAGTTTGTGTTTTGAGCCTTTCCTGGGAGAGCAGTATTAGATTCCGATGCACCACAACAGTTTTACTATATCCCTTGGCCTTCAAATTGACGATGAAACACAGAAATAGGATCGGGATCGAATACAAAAGGCACAATGCGGACTTATCTATAAGAAGGGTATCTCATCTATGAGTTTGTGTTTTTTTGCCTTTCCTGGGAGAGCTGTATTAGATTCCGATGCACCAGAGCAGTTTTACTGTATTCATGGCTTTCAAATTGACGATGAAACACAGAAATTACATCGGGATTGAATACAAAAGGCTCAATGCCGTCTTAACTATAGGAAAAGTAACTCATCTGTGAGTTTGTGCTTTGAGCCCTTCCTTGGAGAGCAGTATTGGATTCCGATGCACCACAACAGATTTACTGTATCCCTTGGCTTTCTAATTGACGATGAAACACAGAAATTGCATCGGGATTGAATACAAAAGGCACAATGCCGACTTAACTGTAAGAAAAGTAACTCATCTTTGAGTTTGTGTTTTGAGCCCTTCCTGGGAGAGCAGTATTAGATTCCGATGCACCACAACAGTTTCACTGTATCCCTTGGCTTCCAAATTGACGATGAAACACAGAAATTGCATCGGGATTGAATACAAAAGGCACAATGCCGACTTAACTATAAGAAAGGTAACTCATCTATGAGTTTGTGCTTTGAGCCTTTCCTGGGAGAGCAGTATTAGATTCCGTTGCACCACAGCAAATTTACCGTATACCTTGGCTTTCAAATTGACGATGAAACACAGAAATTGCATCGGGATTGAATACAAAATGCACAATGCCGACTTAACTATAAGAAAAGTAATTCATCTATGAGTTTGCGCTTTGAGCCTTACCTGGGAGAGCAGTATTAGATTCCGATGCACCACCGCAGATTTACTGTATCCCTTGGCCTTCAAATTGACAATGAAACACAGAAATAACATCGGGTTCAAATACAAAAGGCACAATGCCGACAAAATTATAAGAAAAGTAACTCATCATTGAGTTTGTGCTTTGAGCCTTTCCTGGGAGAGCAGTATTGGATTCCGATGCACCACAACAGATTTACTGTATCCCTTGGCTTTCAAATTGACGATGAAACACAGAAATTGCATCGGGATTGAATACAAAATGCACAATGCCTACTTAACTATAAGAAAAGTACTCATCTATGAGTTTGCGCTTTGAGCCTTTCCTGGGAGAGCAGTATTAGATTCCGATACACCACAGCAGTTTTACTGTACCCCTTGGCTTTCAAATTGACGATGATACACAGAAATTGCATCGGGAGTGAATAAAAATGGCACAATGCCGACTTAACTACAAGAAAAGTAACTCATCTATGACTTTGTGCTTTGCGCCTTTCCTGGGAGAGCAGTATTAGATTCCGATGCACCACGGCAGTTTTACTGTATCCCTTGGCCTTCAAATTGACGATGAAACACAGAAATAGCATCGGGATAGAATACAAAAGGCTCAATGCCGACTTAACTATAAGAAGGGTAACTCATCTATGAGTTTGTGCTTTGAGCCTTTCCTGGGAGAGTAGTATTAGATTCCGATGCACCACCGCAGTTTTACTGTATCCCTTGGCTTTCAAATTGACGATGAAACACAGAAATAGCATCGTGATCGAATACGAAAGGCACAATGCCGACCTAATTATAAGAAAGGTAACTCATCTAAGAGTTTTTGCTTTCAGCCTTTCCTGGGAGAACAGTATTAGATTCCGATGCACCACAGCAAATTTACTGTATTCCTTGGCTTTCAAATTGACGATGATACACAGAAATTGCATCGGGATTGAATACAAAAGGCACATTGCCGACTTAACTATAAGAAATGTAACTCATCTATTAGTTTGTGTTTTGAGCCTTTCCTGGGAGAGCAGTATTAGATTCCGATGCACCACGGCAGTTTTACTGTATCCGTTCGGCTCCAAATTGACGATGAAACACAGAAATAGCATCAGGCTCGAATACAAAAGGCACAATGCCGACTTAACTATAATCAGGGTAACTCATCTGTGAGTTTGTGCTTTGAGCCTTTCCTGGGAGAGCAGTATTAGATTCCGATACACCACCGCAGTTTTACTGTATCCCTTGGCCTTCAAATTGACGATGAAACACAAAAATAGCATCGCGATCGAATACAAAAGGCACAATGCCGACTTAACTATAAGAAAGGTAACTCATCTTTGAGTTTGTGCCTTGAGCCTTTCCTGGTTGAGCAGTATTAGATTCCGATGCACCACAGCAGATTTACTGTATCCCTTGTCTTTCAAATTGACGATGAAACACAGAAATTGCATCGGGATTGAATACAAAAGGCACAATGCCGACTTAACTATAAGAAAAGTAACTCATCTATGAGTTTCTGCTTTGAGCCTTTCCTGGGAGAGCAGTATTAGATTCCGATACACCACCGCAGCTTCACTGTATCCCTTGGCTTTCAAATTGACGATGAAACACAAAAATAGCATCGTGATCGAATACAAATGGCACAATGCCGACTTAACTATAAGAAAGGTAACTCATCTTTGAGTTTGTGCTTTGAGCCTTTCCTGGTTGAGCAGTATTAGATTCCGATGCCAGTTTTACATTCCGATGCACGTCTGCTGGTTTACTGTATCACTTGGACCTTCTCATTGACGATGAAACACAGAAATTGCATCGGAATTAAATATAAGAGACACAATGCCGACTTAAGTACAAGAAGAATGAGTTTTTTTTACTGTCTATATTTTGAGCGTTTCCTGTGTCACCAGGTTTACATTCGATGCACCTCTGCAGGTTTACTGTATCCATTGGACCTTCACATTGACGATGAAATACAGAAATTGCATCGGAAGTTAAAATAAGAGACACAATGCCGACTTAAGTACAAGAAGACTGAGTCCTCTTACTGTCTATGTCTTGAGCGTTTCCCGTGTCACCAGTTTTAAATTCCGATGCACCTCTGCAGGTTTACTGTATCCCTTTGACCTTCACATTGACGATGAAACACAGAAATTGCATCGCAAGTAAATATAACATACACAATGCCGACTTAAGTACAAGAAGGCTGAGCCTTCTTACCGTCTATATTTTGAGCGTTTCTTCTGTCGCCAGTTTTACATTCCGATGCACGTCTGCAGGTTTACTGTATCACTTGGACCTTCACATTGACGATGAAACACGGAAATTGCATCGGAATTAAATATAAGAGACACAATGCCGACTTAAGTACAAGAAGACTGAGTCTTCTTAGTGTCTCTACTTTGAGCGATTCCTGTGTCACCACTTTTACATTCCGATGCACCTCTGCGGGTTTACTGTATCCCTAGGACCTTCACATTTACGATGAAACACAGACATTGCAGCGGAAGTAAATATAACAGACACAATGCCGACTTAAGTACAAGAAGGCTGAGTTTTTTTACTGTCTATGTTTTGAGCGTTTCCTGTGTCACCAGTTTTACATTCCGATGCACCTCCGCATGTTTACTGTATCCATTTGACCATCACATAGACGATGAAACACAGAAATTGCATCGGGATTAAATATAAGAGTCACAATGCCGACTTAAGTACAAGAAGACTGAGTCTTCTTACTGTCTATGTTTGGAGCGCTTCCTGTGTCACCAGTTTTACATTCGATGCACCTCTGCAGGTTTGCTGTATCCCTTGGACCTTCACATTGACGATGAAACACAGAAATTGCGTCGGAATTATATATAAGGGACACAGTGCCGCCTTAAGTACAAGAAGACTGAGTCTTCTTACTGTCTATGTTTCGAGCGTTTCCTGTGTCACCAGTTTTACATTCCGCTGCACCTCTGCAGGTTTACTGTATCCCTTGGACCTTCACATTGACGATGAAACACAGAAATGGCATCGGAATTAAATATAAGATACACAATGCCGACTTAAGTACAAGGAGACTGAGTCGTCTTACTGTCTATGTTTTGAGCGTTTCCTGTGTCACCAGCTTTACATACTGATGCACCTCTGCAGGTTTACTGTATCCCTTGGACCTTCACATTGACGATGAAACACAGAAATTGCGTCGGAACTATATATAAGGGCACAGTGCCGCCTTAAGTACAAGAAGACTGAGTCTTCTTACTGTCTATGTTTCGAGCGTTTCCTGTGTCACCAGTTTTACATTCCGATGCACCTCTGCAGGTTTCATGTATCCCTTGGACCTTCACGTTGACGATGATACACAGTAATTGCATTGGAATTAAATGTAAGAGACACAATGCCGACTTAAGTACAAGAAGAGTGAGTCTTCTTACTGCCTATGCTTTGAGCGATTCCTGTGTCACCACTTTTACATTCAGATGTACCTCTGTAGGTTTAATGTATCCCTTGGACCTTTACATTGACGATGAAACACAGAAATTGCATCGGAATTAAATATAAGAGACACTATGCCGTCTTAAGTACAACATGTCTGAGTCTTCTTACTGTCTATGTTTTAAGCGTTCCCTGTGTCCCCAGTTTTACATTCCGATGTACCTCTGTAGGTTTAGTGTATCCCTTGGACCTTCACATTGACGATGAAACGCAGAAATTGCATCGGAATTAAATATAAGAGACACTACGCCGTCTTAAGTACAAGAAGACTCAGTCTTCATACTGTCTTTGTTTTAAGCGTTCCCTGTGTCCCCAGTTTTACATTCCGATGTACCTCTGTAGGTTTAATGTATCCCTTGGACCTTCACATTGACGATGAAACACAGAAATTGCATCGAAATTAAATATAAGAGACACTATGCCGTCTTAAGTACAAGAAGACTGAGTCTTCTTACTGTCTATGTTTTGAGCGATTGCTGTGTCACCACTTTTACATTCCGATGCACCTCTGCTAGTTTACTGTATCCCTTGGACCTTCACATAGACGATGAAACACAGAAATTGCATCGGGATTGAATACAAAAGGCACAATGCCGACTTAACTATAAGAAAAGTAACTCATCTATGAGTTTCTGCTTTGAGCCTTTCCTGGGAGAGCAGTATTAGATTTCGATACACCACCGCAGCTTCACTGTATCCCTTGGCTTTCAAATTGACGATGAAACACAAAAATAGCATCGTGATCGAATACAAATGGCACAATGCCGACTTAACTATAAGAAAGGTAACTCATCTTTGAGTTTGTGCTTTGAGCCTTTCCTGGTTGAGCAGTATTAGATTCCGATGCCAGTTTTACATTCCGATGCACGTCTGCTGGTTTACTGTATCACTTGGACCTTCTCATTGACGATGAAACACAGAAATTGCATCGGAATTAAATATAAGAGACACAAATCCGACTTAAGTACAAGAAGAATGAGTTTTTTTTACTGTCTATATTTTGAGCGTTTCCTGTGTCACCAGGTTTACATTCCGATGCACCTCTGCGGTTTACTGTATCCCTTGGACCTTCCCATAGACGATGAAACACAGAAATTGCATCGGAATTACATATAAGACACACAATGCCGACTTAAGTACAAGAAGACTGAGTCTTCTTACTGTCTATGTTTTGAGCGTTTCCTGTGTCACCAGTTTTACATTCGATGCACCTCTGCAGGTTTACTGTATCCATTGGACCTTCACATTGACGATGAAATACAGAAATTGCATCGGAAGTTAAAATAAGAGACACAATGCCGACTTAAGTACAAGAAGACTGAGTCTTCTTACTGTCTATGTCTTGAGCGTTTCCCGTGTCACCAGTTTTACATTCCGATGCACCTCTGCAGGTTTACTGTATCCCTTTGACCTTCACATTGACTATGAAACACAGAAATTGCATCGCAAGTAAATATAACATACACAATGCCGACTTAAGTACAAGAAGGCTGAGCCTTCTTACCGTCTATATTTTGAGCGTTTCTTCTGTCGCCAGTTTTACATTCCCATGCACGTCTGCAGGTTTACTGTATCACTTGGACCTTCACATTGACGATGAAACACGGAAATTGCATCGGAATTAAATATAAGAGACACAATGCCGACTTAAGTACAAGAAGACTGAGTCTTCTTAGTGTCTCTACTTTGAGCGATTCCTGTGTCACCACTTTTACATTCCGATGCACCTCTGCGGGTTTACTGTATCCCTAGGACCTTCACATTTACGATGAAACACAGACATTGCAGCGGAAGTAAATATAACAGACACAATGCCGACTTAAGTACAAGAAGGCTGAGTTTTTTTACTGTCTATGTTTTGAGCGTTTCCTGTGTCACCAGTTTTACATTCCGATGCACCTCCGCAGGTTTACTGTATCCATTTGACCATCACATAGACGATGAAACACAGAAATTGCATCGGGATTAAATATAAGAGTCACAATGCCGACTTAAGTACAAGAAGACTGAGTCTTCTTACTGTCTATGTTTGGAGCGCTTCCTGTGTCACCAGTTTTACATTCGATGCACCTCTGCAGGTTTGCTGTATACCTTGGACCTTCACATTGACGATGAAACACAGAAATTGCGTCGGAATTATATATAAGGGACACAGTGCCGCCTTAAGTACAAGAAGACTGAGTCTTCTTACTGTCTATGTTTCGAGCGTTTCCTGTGTCACCAGTTTTACATTCCGCTGCACCTCTGCAGGTTTACTGTATCCCTTGGACCTTCACATTGACGATGAAACACAGAAATGGCATCGGAATTAAATATAAGAGACACAATGCCGACTTAAGTACAAGGAGACTGAGTCGTCTTACTGTCTATGTTTTGAGCGTTTCCTGTGTCACCAGCTTTACATACTGATGCACCTCTGCAGGTTTACTGTATCCCTTGGCCCTTCACATTGACGATGAAACACAGAAATTGCGTCGGAATTATATATAAGGGCACAGTGCCGCCTTAAGTACAAGAAGACTGAGTCTTCTTACTGTCTATGTTTCGAGCGTTTCCTGTGTCACCAGTTTTACATTCCGATGCACCTCTGCAGGTTTCATGTATCCCTTGGACCTTCACGTTGACGATGATACACAGAAATTGCATTGGAATTAAATGTAAGAGACACAATGCCGACTTAAGTACAAGAAGAGTGAGTCTTCTTACTGCCTATGCTTTGAGCGATTCCTGTGTCACCACTTTTACATTCAGATGTACCTCTGTAGGTTTAATGTATCCCTTGGACCTTCACATTGACGATGAAACACAGAAATTGCATCGGAATTAAATATAAGAGACACTATGCCGTCTTAAGTACAACATGTCTGAGTCTTCTTACTGTCTATGGTTTAAGCGTTCCCTGTGTCCCCAGTTTTACATTCCGATGTACCTCCGTAGGTTTAATGTATCCCTTGGACCTTCACATTGACGATGAAACACAGAAATTGCATCGGAATTAAATATAAGAGACACTATGCCGTCTTAAGTACAAGAAGACTCAGTCTTCATACTGTCTTTGTTTTAAGCGTTCCCTGTGTCCCCAGTTTTACATTCCGATGTACCTCTGTAGGTTTAATGTATCCCATGGACCTTCACATTGACGATGAAACACAGAAATTGCATCGAAATTAAATATAAGAGACACTATGCCGTCTTAAGTACAAGAAGACTGAGTCTTCTTACTGTCTATGTTTTGAGCGATTGCTGTGTCACCACTTTTACATTCCGATGCACCTCTGCTAGTTTACTGTATCCCTTGGACCTTCACATAGACGATGAAACACAGAAATTGCATCGGGATTAAATATAAGAGTCACAATGCCGACTTAAGTACAAGAAGACTGAGTCTTCTTACTGTCTATGTTTGGAGCGCTTCCTGTGTCACCAGTTTTACATTCGATGCACCTCTGCAGGTTTGCTGTATCCCTTGGACCTTCACATTGACGATGAAACACAGAAATTGCGTCGGAATTATATATAAGGGACACAGTGCCGCCTTAAGTACAAGAAGACTGAGTCTTCTTACTGTCTATTTTTCGAGCGTTTCCTGTGTCACCAGTTTTACATTCCGCTGCACCTCTGCAGGTTTACTGTATCCCTTGGACCTTCACATTGACGATGAAACACAGAAATTGCATCGGAATTAAATATAAGAGACACAATGCCGACTTAAGTACAAGGAGACTGAGTCGTCTTACTGTCTATGTTTGATTGTTTCCTGTGTCACCAGCTTTACATACTGATGCTCCTCTGCAGGTTTACTGTATCCCTTGGACCTTCACATTGACGATGAAACACAGAAATTGCGTCAGAATTATATATAAGGGGCACAGTGCCGCCTTAAGTACAAGAAGACTGAGTCTTCTTACTGTCTATGTTTCGAGCGTTTCCTGTGTCACCAGTTTACATTCCGATGCACCTCTGCAGGTTTCATGTATCCCTTGGTCCTTCACGTTGACGATGATACACAGAAATTGCATTGGAATTAAATGTAAGAGACACAATGCCGACTTAAGTACAAGAAGAGTGAGTCTTCTTACTGCCTATGCTTTGAGCGTTTCCTGTGTCACCAAATTGACGTTCCGATGCACCTCTGCAGGTTTACTGTATACCTTGGACCTTCCCATTGACGATGAAACACAGAAATTGCATCGGAATAAAATATAAGAGACACAATGCCGGCTTAAATACAAGAAGACTGAGTTTTTTTACTGTCTATGTTTTGAGCGTATCCTGTGTCACCAGTTTTACATTCCGATGCACCTCCGCAGGTTTACTGTATCCATTTGACCATCACATTGACGATGAAACACAGAAATTGCATCGGAATTAAATATAAGAGGCACAATGGCCACTTAATTACAAGAAGACTGAGTCCTCTTACTGTCTATGTTTTGAGCGTTTCCTGTGTCACCAGTTTTACATTCGATGCACCTCTGCAGGTTTTCTGTATCCCTTGGACCTTCGTATTCACGACGAAACACAGATATTGCATGGGAATTAAATATAAGAGATACAATGCAGACTTAGGTAGCAGAAGCCTGAGTGTTCTTACTGTCTATGTTTTGAGTGTTTCCTGTGTCACCATTTTTACATTCCGATGCACCTCTGCAGGTTTACTGTATACCTTGGACCTTCACATTGACGATGAAACACAGAAATTGCATCGGAATTACATGTAAGAGACACAATGCCGACTTAAGTACAAGAAGGCTGAGTCTTCTTACTGTCTATGTTTGGAACGCTTCCTCTGTCGCCACTTTTACATTCCGATGCACCTCTGGAGGTTTGCTGTATCCCTTGGACCTTCACCTTGAAGATGAAACACAGAAATTGCGTCGGAATTAAATATAAGAGACACATTGCCGATTTAAGTACAAAACGGCTGAGTATTCTTACTGTCTATGTTTTGAGCGTTTCCTGTGTCAAAAATTTGACATTCCGATGCACCTCTGCAGGTTTACTGTATCTCTTGGACCTTCACATTGACGATGAAACACAGAAATTGCATGGGAATTAAATATAAGAGACACACGGCCGACTTACGTACAAGAAGACTGAGTCTTCCTACTGTCTATGTTTTGAGCGATTCCTGTGTCACCACTTTTACATTCCGATGCACCTCTGCTGGTTTACTGTATCCCTTGGACCTTCACATTTACGATGAAACACAGAAATTGCATCGGAAGTAAATATAACAGACACAATGCCGACTTAAGTACAAGAAGGCTGAGTCTTCTTACTGTCTATGTTTTGAGCGTTTCCTCTGTCACCAGATTTACATTCCGATGCACCTCTGCAGCTTTACTGTATCCCTTGGACCTTCACATTGACAATTAAACACGGAAATTGCATCGGAACTAAACTTAAGAGACACACTGCCGACTTAAGAACAAGAAGACTGGGTCTCCTTGCTGTCTATGTTTTGAGCGTTTCCTGTGTCGAAAATTTGACATTCCGTTGCACCTCTGCAGGTCTACTGTATCCCTTGGACCTTCACATTGACGATGAAACACAGAAATTGCATTGGAATTAAATGTAAGAGACACACAGCCGGCTTAACTACAAGAAGACAGAGTCTTCTTACTGTCTATGTTTTGAGCGATTCCTGTGTCACCACTTTTACATTCCGATGCACCTCTGCCGGCTACTGTATCACTTGGACCTTCAAATTGACGATGAAACACAGAAATTGCAACGGAAGTAAATATAACAGACACAATGCCGACTTAAGTACAAGAGGGCTGAGTCTTCTTACTGTCTATGTTTTGAGCGTTTCTTCTGTCGCCAGATTTACATTCCGATGCACGTCTGCAGGTTTACTGTATCACTTGGACCTTCTCATTGACGATGAAAAACAGAAATTGCATCGGAAGTAAATATAACAGACACAATGCCGACTAAACAACAAGAAGAATGAGTTTTTTTACTGTCTATATTTTGAGCGTTTCTTCTGTCGCCAGTTTTACATTCCGATGCACCTCTGCAGGTTTACTGTATCCCTTGGAGCTTCACATTGACGATGAAACACAGAAATTGCATCGCAAGTAAATATAACAGACACAATGCCGACTAAACTACAAGAAGGCTGAGCCTTCTTACTGTCTATATTTTGAGCGTTTCTTCTGTCGCCAGTTTTACATTCCGATGCAGGTCTGCAGGTTTAGTGTATCACTTGGACCTTCACATTGACGATGAAACACGGAAATTGCATCGGAATTAAATATAAGAGACACAATGCCGACTTACGTACAAGAAGACTGAGTCTTCTTACTGTCTATGTTTTGAGCGATTCCTGTGTCACCACTTTTACATTCCGATGCACCTCTGCTGGTTTACTGTGTCCCTTGGACCTTCACATTTACGATGAAACACAGAAATTGCATTGGAATTAAATGTAAGAGACACACAGCCGTATTTACTACAAGAAGACAGAGTCTTCTTACTGTCTATGTTTTGAGCGATTCCTGTGTCACCACTTTTACATTCCGATGCTCCTCTGCCGGTTTACTGTATCACTTGGACGTTCACATTGACGAAGAAACACAGAAATTGCAACGGAAGTAAATATAACAGACACAATGCCGACTTAAGTATAAGCGAACTGAGTCTTCTTACTGTCTATATTTTGAGCGTTTCTTCTGTCGCCAGTTTTACATTCATGCACGTCTGCAGGTTAACTATATCACTTGGACCTTCACATTGACGATGAAACACGGAAATTGCATCGGAATTAAATATAAGAGACACAATGCCGACTTAAGTACAAGTAGAATGAGTTTTTTTACTGTCTATATTTTGAGCGTTTCTTCTCCCGCCTGTTTTACATTCCGATGCACGTCTGCACGTTTACTGTATCACTTCTACATTCACATTGACGATGCAACACGGAAATTGCATCGGAATGAAATATAAGAGACACAATGCCGACTTAAGTACAAGAAGACTGAGTCTTCTTACTGTCAATGTTTTGAGCGATACCTGTGTCACCACTTTTACATTCCGATGCACCTCAGCTGGTTTACTGTATCCCTTGGACCTTCACATTGACGATGAAACACAGAAATTGCATCGGAAGTAAATTTAACAGACACAATGCCGACTTAAGTACAAGAAGGCTGAGTCTTCTTACTGTCTATGTATTGAGCGTTACCTCTGTCGCCAGTTTTACATTCCGATGCACCTCTGCATGTTTACTGTATCCCTTGGACCTTCACATTGACGATGAAATACAGAAATGTCATCTGAATTACAAATAAGAGACACAATGCCGACTTAAGTACAAGAAGACTGAGTCTTCTTACTGTCAATGTTTTGAGCGTTTCCTGTGTCACCAGCTTTACATTCCGATGCACCTCTGCAGCTTTACTGTATCCCTTGGACCTTCACATTGACGATGAAACACAGATATTGCATCGGAATTAAATATATGAGACACCATGCCGAGGTAAGTAAAAGAAGACTGAGTCTTCATACTGTCTATGCTTTGAGTGTTTTCTGTGTCACCAGTTTTACATTCCGATGCACATCTGCAGGTTTACTGTATCCCTTGGACCTTCACATTGACAATGAAACATGGAAATTGCATCGGAATTAAATATAAGAGACACACTGCCGACTTAAGAACAAGGAGACTGGGTCTCCTTGCTGTCTATGTTTTGAGCGTTTCCTTTGTCACCAGTTATACATTCCGATGCACCTCTGCAGGTTTACTGTATCCCTTGGACCTTCACATTGACGATGAAATACAGAAATTGCATTGGAATTAAATGTAAGAGACACACAGCCGGCTTAACTACAAGAAGACAGAGTCCTCTTACTGTCTATGTTTTGAGCGATTCCTGTGTCACCACTTTTACATTCCGATGCACCTCTGCCGGTTTACAGTATCACTTGGACCTTCACATTGACGATGAAACACAGAAATTGCAACGGAAGTATATATAACAGACACAATGCCGACTTAAGTACATGAGGGCTGAGTCTTCTTACTGTCTATATTTTGAGCGTTCTTCTGTCGCCAGTTTTACATTCCGATGCACGTCTGCAGGTTTACTATATCACTTGGACCTTCTCATTGACGATGAAACACAGAAATTGCATCGGAATTAAATATAAGAGACACAATGCCGACTTAAGTACAAGAAGAATGAGTTTTTTTACTGTCTATACTTTGAGCGTTTCCTGTGTCACCAGGTTTACATTCCGATGCACCTCTGCGGTGTACTGTATCCCTTGGACATTCCCATAGACGATGAAACACAGAAATTGCATAGGAATTAAATATAAGAGACACAATGCCGACTTAAGTACAAGAAGTCTGAGTCTTCTTAGTGTCTATGTCTTGAGCGTTTCCTGTGTCACCAGTCTTACATTCCGATGCACCTCTGCAGGTTTACTGTATCCCTTGAACCTTCACATTGACGATGAAACACAGAAAGTGCATCGCAAGTAAATATAAGAGAAACAATGCCACTTAAGTACAAGAAGGCTGAGACTTCTTACTGTCTATATTTTGAGCGTTTCTTCTGTCGCCAGTTTTACATTCCGATGCACGTCTGCAGGTTTACTGTATCACTTGGACTTTCACATTGACGATGAAACACG